>NC_051121.1:9233636-9395578 GCF_014839805.1 Manduca sexta | reverse complement strand
GTAAATATTTCTTTACGTTATTATGAAATATTATTACCGTACCGTATTTTTCTAAGATAAATAAATCTAAAAAATATGTTCATTATAAAGTTTAGTTTATTATTATTGAATCAATGTGTCATTATATAAAATATATACTAGAAGTACCATCTTTCCATTCAATATGTATGTAAGTAGCAAAATTATGGTAACCTAATCTAACCCAACTTAACTCTATACTAAAATATACATTACACTATAACTACACATCCAAATTACAATTCTAAACCACGAGAAACAACCCTCACCGATCTAAATTCGACTTTATGCGTTCATATTATCTTTACCTCGATAACCCTTAAATGTAGACTAATTGCGTCCAAAGTGGCTCACATTTATCCATGTCAATTAAAATAAACTCCGAATAAACAAAGGAACACCGAGATTTAAATAAATCGTGTAATAAATTAAACTTGCTGTCAATTAAATGAAATTGTGAATACTTTTTAAAATTTCAGAACGGCAATGAGGTGAAATTTTTATGTGTTACATGTCATCAATCATCTTGAGGCATTGTTGGTTGTTTGATTTGAGTATTGAGTATTTATGACAATGAAGTTGTAATTGTCGGTGTAATGATTGTCAGGAGGTTCTTTTATACAGGCACAATGTGATCCCACTGTACTTGATAGTAAGTAGAGTGAGGTCCAATAAAATGTTGAGTGACGAGAGATGATTACTCCTCGGCAGCCACAAAACAGATATACACAGGCTGATCCCGAACGTGACATACTTAGGATGGCCACTATGGCGGGTTTTAACACCTTGTGTACGGTGGTCGCTATTGGGACGGATACAAAATATATCCTACCACCAAATCTATACGTATTTTATGGATGTTAGTGTCTTGATTTGTAAATGAAGTTTTAATTAATAAC
Organism: Manduca sexta; assembly: GCF_014839805.1. NCBI lineage: Eukaryota > Metazoa > Arthropoda > Insecta > Lepidoptera > Sphingidae > Manduca > Manduca sexta. The sequence goes on along the minus strand of NC_051121.1, from coordinate 9,394,661 downwards.
GTAATTCTTTCATGCAAAATATATTGAAATTATTATAGATACAGGCTTGCTTAAACTAACAATCGTGCATTATAGACACTCATTATTATAGAACAGACCTACCACTTGTCTCTCTTAGTATCTTACTTACCTATTCCTACTTCTGGAGAATTACTCTAAACCAAGAACTGTTTAGTAAAGTGCTTTATGCGTTCATTATTTTTCCTCAGCACCAATCAGAGCTGTGCACCACAGTAGAGTTCATCCATATTACGTGGATTCTAAACAAAGGGCACGGTTTAAATTATCGAGTCTGTGGTTCCTGTCAATTAAATAGAAGTGTCAAGCTGTCAAGTGTGACGGCTGACGTTTCCAAAAGAGGCAGCCTTCATCTCCCTTACCCCCGAAGGTTCCTTTTGATCATTGGTGTTCGTGTGTGATTTGCTCAAATAAATAATATAAATTTAATACATATTAAAAGTGTGCTTAACTAAAATTACTCGGTGTGTTTTCATCATTCCTTCTACCAAGTGTACATTTTGGAATGATCTCCCTGTATTGGTGTTACGACTTGTCCTTCTTTAAATGAGGCTCAAAGAGGTGCTCACTCTGGTACATAACGGCTTGGTTGTGCTTTTGGCATTGCAAGGTCAGGTGGACTACTGGCTCGTTTACCTACTAAGTCAATAAAAAACATCATGCTACCATAATTTAGAAAAAAACTGTGAGTCACTAAAATTGTTAGAAAACATATCCATTAACAAATCAAAATGCTCAACAATAAGTATAAAAAAAAAACGAACATAAAAATATATAAAACCACAAAAATCTCGCAATTCCTAAAACAATACAGATAAAGTCCATTTTAAAACAAAACAAATCAGAAACACTATCCAGACTCACGAGACTTTATTGTCGTATTCTTTTCATTTTTAAGGAATTCTAATCTGACCTGTCATCGGCAACAAAAATAACTTTGAATATGAAGCCAGGGGTCTAATGAGACAAAGGGTTAATGAGTATAACAATGGTGGGATAATAAAATATTGGATTTATACGCGTTGGACAGGTCGGCCGATGGTCTGATAACACCGCGGACGGGTTAAGGACAAGCTAGTGGGATTGTTTGACCAGATTGATATTTATTTTTATCATTTGAATATGGAATAGATTCGAGTTTTGAATTTGGAATACACGTCTGTAGACAAATACTTACTATTGTTCTTTTTTCAAATTACCAATGATGGTCAGTTTTTTAATAGTTTGGAATAAATATAGTTTTAAATTTGGAATACACGTCCGTAGACATATGTTTACTATTGTTCTTATTTCAAATTACTAGTTATGGTCAGCTTTTCAATAGTTACCACAAGATTTTTTAGGTATGTGCGTATCAATTTATTTTAAAAGGAATTGTACAATAATTAAGTTTTATTGTGTTGACTACTAAGGAATAATTATCCCTCGCCAGTCGATACTTTTCTGGACCCTACTCTATTTATAATAGGTGTAGTAAGGACATTTTAAATGCCCGTACAAAAAACGCTTATTAAATTTATATTATAAAAATCGAAGACAATTTCATCTACAACATTAGCAATACTAATTGAAAAGCATAATTTTCAACCTGTAGTTACATTCCTACACCTTTAACTTAAAATTGTTTTTGTTATTCTGTCTTAATATCCCTTGTAATTGTTATATAACAATGTCCATTTTTCAACGTCGATTGGTTAAGTAATAAGAGGGCTGCACGCGAATTAATTAAAAGTATTCTTTGTAATGGCGTCAAAATATAGTCTTTAAGTTCGCTGCAATTTAAAGGTACTCAAGCATAATTGTTTGCGGTGTAATTGTCGTTCGAAAACAATGAAGAGAAATGTTATTTTTTTTCAAAACGATTACCTGATGTAAGATTGCCATCGGCCGTAGACATTTATAATGTTGTAAATACCTATTATTTCACCAATTGACATTTCAGAGTAAATTATAATAATACTTTAGTAAAGTAGAGCTTCTAGTTATACTTTTGAAATAAACTTAATGTTTGCTTTATAGTGGCCTGACCTGTTAAAGAATCGACGCCTCATTAATGAATAATCAATATCAACAAGAATGCAATAAAAATATTTATTATATGTATTTCAATTTGTGAATCATAAACTAAATATTTATAAGTATTTATAAAAAAAAACATATCGCAAAGGACTTCGCCTTAATAAACCACACCGGCCACAATGATCAAATTTCGTTTTTATTGTTAATCCGGCCCTCTAAATGAGCAGCCATATTGAGGCCACTAAACAACGACACTGGCCAGTACAAATGTGAAAAAAAAAAACAAACGTAATCTCTGGATTCCAGGATTCGATGGAGATTCTCATCGGCGTACGTTTTATTAAATTTTCACAATGTTACGAGTTGTTCGAAATTTAAATTTTTATATTAAAATTATTGTGTTATTGTTTTTGTGAATGTTTCAATGTAAATGCAGTTTAGGGTTGTAGGTAATAGTGATTATAATTCATTTGACAAGTGATATGAATATTGGGCTTTAAACGACCGTTATGGCTGCTTCTTTTGTTTTACTTCTAGATAGATAGACCTATTTATGTTATGCAAAGTTAGGTATGAATCATTAACTGCCAAATCATGCATCAGTTGATCGTACGTACAATAAAACCGATGACGAAATAGGAATACACAGTGTATTATTTACAAATTTATTTTTGAAATAAAACTATTTTTCCGGATTTTATATATTATAATTTTCTTTAACATTTCAAAGACTTTGAAGCTTTCATTTTCTTTCAACTCGAGGGGGCGGGGCTATTAGTTTTAATATTGATTTCAATGTCTCCATTCGCGTAAATATAACAAATATTTATTTTTCTTTTGAATATCAATCATGCAAAATCCGCCAATTAGCATGCCAAGAATTTATCCATATTACTAGATCTATAAAGACACGTTGTTCATTTGTCAGTATAATCGCGAGCATTAAGCGACAACTATCAGCCCCTGTCACATACATATCGCGGCGCGCGGAATTGTCTGAGAAGGCCGGTGACGTGAGTACACTTTAATGTAGAAATGGACTTGGAATTAACGCTTTTGATGTTAATTGCAGTGAGTCTGCGGCTTGACTTAATATTTTTAACCAACTTAAAAAAAGGGACGGTTATTAATTCGTATTGGTATTCATTTTTTTATTGCTTTGGATGACGAGACGAGCTTGCCGTTCGCCTGATCGTAAGCGATACGACCATAAATAGTAGAAACACCATCCAACAAACCTTGAATTATAAAGTTCGGTATTCCACTGCACTCGTCATCCTGAGACATGAGATGTTAAGTCCCATATGTGAGAGTCCGCCCGGGTAGATACGATCTATTTCTGCTGCCAAGCAACAGTGTGTAGTCACTGTTGAGTTCCAGTTTGAATGACATTGTAGCCAGTGTAACTACTAGACATAATGAGTCCATCCAACACGGAAAATGACACGGATAAAGTGTTGGATGGTGTTTTTGGCGGTCGTATCGCTTACTATCAAGCGAACAGCAAGCACATCATTCAAAGCAATAAAAAAAGATAAATAAAGGTTACTTTGAGGCTGACTACATATTACTACATATTATCTTTAATCATAGAATTAATGAACATAATAATATTTAATATCTACTCATCCAAGTTATTCAATTGTTATAACCCAATTAAGTTAAAGTTAATTGTAATTAAATATATTTGATATCCAATATTGGTTTAATATTTTTTATAGTTGATACGAAGGATAATTTTTATAGCAAACTACGTTATTTGTAATTGAACGAAGTCGTGTAGATAACTAGCCTGTAACACTTGTTTCTTGTTTGTTTTGATACAAGTTTTATATAGTCGAACATAAGAAGTGTTTATTTAATAAAATAGACATATGTAGCCAATAGCCAGTGTAACTACTAGACAATAAGACTTAACATCTCATGTCTCAGGATGGCCAGCGCAGTGGAATGCCAATACTTTGTAATTCAAGGTGTTGGATGGTGTTTCTACTGTTAATGGGCGGTCGTATCGCTTACCATCAGGCGAACGGCAAGCTCGTCTCGTCATTCAAAGCAATAAAAAAACTTATATCAACTCAATCATTCTTTGTCGTAAACACATTCATAAGTTGATCTATAAACAAACATTAATCCCTTATTTTTTATATTATTATTGGATAAAATAATTCTAATATAACATGTTTTAAAAAATATAATCGTTATTGTTTAAAACGAGAGTCGACCGTCATTTCGTATTACCACCTGGAGTTTGTGCGGTTCGTAATATATTTTTAATTTACGAGGTTGTTATTTGTAAGTATCTTTACTTCAAATATATTTTTTAATTTAATTACTTTTTATTATACAAAATTGATTTTATAAGTCTACGTGACGGTTTTAGAATTAGTTGAGAGAAGAGAGAAATTGGAATAGTGTTAAACGTTCTTTTAACAGTAAACATTATATTAGCAAAATAATTACAGAATACAATTTTAGATTTTTTTTGACAACGTCCAACCAGAGAAAATAATAGAATAGTCGCCGCGTGAGATATCTTCTCTTCTGCCAGCCTGCCCGCGCAGCCGAATACTTCCGAAACGCCCGATATCATCGCCTAGGATAGCGGCGCGTAACAATAGTTTTAGGTAATTATTAAATATTTGTAGTTATTTTTGGAGTAAAGAACATTCCTTGCGCGTAAAATTAAACTTTTATTTTATTAAAGTACCAACAATTAGTCATGGTCTTTCAACTTACTATTTATAAATTATAGAAGTGAACTAAATTGGTTAACTCAATACAAATTTTATTTACCGACCATGAATTGTATAATTTTGAAATGATTTTAAGCAAATGACACAGTTCTAATATATATAATTATTTCATATAATGAGCTAGGTACTAGGCGGACATGACTGCAGAGGAAATAAATACATTTACCTAGTAAAGAACTTTAAAAGATTTCGACCAGATGAGACATCAAGGATTGTCAAGGCGACAGTAAAGATAGTGGTCCGGGAATATAAAACATATTATTATTATAAAATCGAGTTCAATATAAAATGTGATCAGATTAGAAACGCCACTTACATATTATCAACCAGGCATAAGGTACTAGGCGAACATGACTGCAGAGGAGATACATTTACCTAGTAAAAGACTTTAAAAGATTTCGACCAGATGAGACATCAAGGATTGTCAAGGCGACAGTAATGAAAAGTGTTCAGAGGGCGCGAGCGCGCTGTGACGGCACAATGTGCTGTCGTATATCACATTTACATTATGTTCACAAGCTGAACGTTGTCCGCTATTGTCCACTTATGTTCGGGATGCAACTAAACAGGCTTACATGCCGCTGGGAATATTAAACAGAAGAAATCGTATCAATTTTTAATCGGTGGAACGTGCAAAAATTAATTTAAAGTGAACTGTCACAATGTTACTAAAATTTACTAACTTTCAATCTAAATATAATAGCTGTGCAATTTTATAGATAAGATATTGAAATACAAGTGAATTAAGTTTTAAATATATCCAAGCTGCTTGTAAAATATTGAGAAAAAGATTAAATAATTTGAAATACTAACTTCTTTGAAACACACTACCTATTATGTCCTGGTTTGTTAGGGGTAATTTCATGACACTGAGCAGTGAAGCTTGAGAATTTGGACCACTATCAGTCTTTAATCATAAAAATAAATCAAATAGATTCCTCTAGCAGTGTGAACAGAGCCGATAAGTCACCATCTGCTTGTTTCACATCCTCTATTATAAAAAAAAAATGTCCGGTAAGAAATGCTTTATCATTATAGTGTGAAAAAAATGGCGCTATGGATTGTGAAGAAGGTAATGAAAGATAAGAGACATCTTATTAATAGGTTTCCTATATGTCATGTGAAATGGGAATCAATTACACATACATTTTTATATCTTATATGCCGTTTATATCATGTTGTACTAGAAATATTAAATAATTGAATAAAATATCATTACTTTTATATGAGAGTTTATTGATTTCCTTTACTTATAGTTTGAGTTAGAAACTTAACACAAGTATGAACTTAATTTTAGCTACTAACATCAGAAATTAATAAATGGTCTTAGTAAATCAAATAAATGTACCAATCGAAATACTGTCTAACTCTTATACTAAGTTAGCATAGCTTAAGTACAAATAATCCCCGTAAAATTATTTATAACTTAACGCCATGTAAACCAAGTTATCTCTCATTGTGTCGGCATTATCCATTGAAAGGGGCTACCTATTGTTGTTTCACTTTAATATAAAACAATACGCAAACCTTTTCACATTGAGCTACATCTTTTATTTTTCCTGCCTATCCTTTGTGCGCGCCGCAGCAGCGTTTTATCCTCACTCATTAATGGTCTTTTTTTAGTTTTTATCGTGTGAAGGACCTTAGATGAGAATTCAGTTGACATTTCCATTGCGCTATTTTCATTGTAAAAACTTTGTTTTGTGGTATGTAGGCTTAATTGTGAAATTACAATTGGTAATGGTTTGTTCGAAGTTTTCGTCGGCTCATTAATAGTTTTTCTAGGCGTCGCTTGTGTGCGATGGCTTGTTTTTAGATCTTTGTTTGTTGCCGCGAAGCAGTGTACTTTGGACCAGTTTGAAGGTAGGGGAATTTATTGCATCAGACTGATAAGTGGAGATCAGTGGCTTCTGGTAACTACCGTTATGTGAGCAATTTATACATCTCATTATTTAGTAGTATGAAAAATTACTTTAAAATTACGGTTAGGTTAGGTTGGGTTGTTTTTTCTCTTTACCAGTAATAGAAAATCATCAGTTCATTACATGAAATAAAAAAATTAAATCTATTAATACTGGTGTTAATACGATGAACATAAAAAAAAATAAACCGCACTATTCATATCGGAATCTCGAGATATCGGCGAGAACAAAAAAGGGACAAACTCTATAATAACATCTTATCTTTACGTCGTATAAAAGGATTATCTCAACAAAGGGAACGCAAGTGGCTGAGGAGTCTATTTTAATATCAACCTTTATCTTGAGGATTTATAATTATAAACATTGCAATGTCATGAATTCTGATAAATATCGTATCACGGAAGAATGTTTATAGTAAAGAATAATTTCAGTTAAAGCAAATATTTATGAATCGAGAATTGATAATTATTGTTCTCATCACACATCACGCATTTATCCCCGAAGGACATGCATGAGCAACCAGGGCACCCACTTTCACCAAGTGTGTTCCGTCCCATGATGTGATAGGGGCGAGCCTATCGTCTTATCGGAGCAATTCCAGACTTCGGGCTGATACTGAGCAGAAAAACCTAAATATCACTTTACCCGATCCGGGATTCGAATCCAGGGTCTCAGAGCGATGCCGCCCTACCGCGCATGCAATACAAATACGCCACCGAGGCAGTCAGTATTCACAACGTAAGACAAATCTGGGTCTTAACCTAACTTTTTTTTAAAAATGGACGCGAGCGAACCGCTCACCTGATTGGTAAACATAACTGTCCATAAATAGGAGCAACCACCCCAAATTTTGAATAATACTACAACTGAAATTTATTTTGATACATTGAATGAAACCTCATAGTAATTATTAATTCAAACTTAATTCGTACTATCAGAAGCAAGACCAAACACTTCCAATAATAGAAAAGATCCGTCCAACACTGGGATATAACACGGAGCTGATATTAACATACGAAGCGACGAAATATAGTCCGTAGATAGGATTATAAAAGCTAACACAAAGGTTTATCTCGGTAACAAACGTCGCTCAATAAAAAGTCCAATGAACCACGTCGGTAGTAAGCCATGTGAGAAACTGATGCATTGTGTTTATATATAGAGATGATGATACCAATTCTTGCATTCTAAGAATTGGAGATTCTGATTTTGAAAGTTGGTAGATAGATTGGGTAGTTAAGTTAATAATATCAACAAATTATCGACTATATATAGTTAATGTCTATCATTTTATTTGTAAATTAACAATACGAACTTTTTAAAAAGATATAATTTAAACAACGTTAACCTAGCAAATTCATTTCGTCTTTTTCGTGATAAAAAAGCAATCCTTTTTTAAGTTTAAAAATAAAATATTTACAACGTAAAATCTATGACTAATTTACATAAAAAAAAAACTATTTTTATCATTTAAAATTTTGTAGATTTGTTCTATTGACACACTTATTAATATATAACATCGCAGTTATATCAACTCTAAATAAATCCAACACAACGCCTCTGAAGTTAGCCGACCAATGTGTAGCCGATAATGTGGGGACAAATACAAATTGATAAACAAAAGAAATACTTTACCGACACACATGTAACGCTGTCTCTGATCGAGTGCGCTATAAATATAAAACTTTTATGGCGTAGAAAAGGATTTTTCGATTTGAATAGATGTTATTGCAATACCTATTTATCTAACTAGTTACTTAGTAATGCAATTATATACTTGTATCATTGGCAAAGTTTCCATACAACCCGATACCTAGCGCTTCCCTTTTAAGTCTATTTACGTTTATATAATAATAATAATATTAGCCCTGTATTAGATACTGTCCCACTGTTGGGCACGAGCCTCCTCTACTACTGAGAGGGATTAGGCCTTAGTCCACCACGCTGGCCTGGTGCGGATTGGTAGACTTCACACACCTTCGAAATTCCTATAGAGAACTTCTCAGTTGTGCACGTTTCCTCACGATGTTTTCCTTCACCGTTAAAGCAAGTGATAATTCAGAAAGAATACACACATTGATAATTTTAGAAAAGTTAGAGGTGTACGCCCTTGGGTTTCGAACTCACCTTTACTTTACGTTTGTGTTTTCTGTAATATTGGCCGCGATATGTTAACTAAAGCATTTTTTGTCACGGGTTACCTTTTGAACAATTTCTCCTTTCGCCGCTGACTCGTATATTATTATAATAATGAAGTATCATTTCATCTACGAAGACGCGCCCCACGACCTTTTGAGCGGGGGTGTGCGGGGTGTCGCGGGATAAGGGGAATGATCCAATGCTCAGCCTCGACGCTGTTCATCGTAGTGTGCGTGTACACTCATGATACGCACACTGTCAGCGATTAGGGAAAGTAGAGGGGCGCGTCTTCGTGGATGAAATATATATATACTATTAGACCGCGCAATTTGAAGATTCAAAACTGTCCCAACTGGGAGAATTGTATATACTGCGCGCTAATGGCGAATACTAGTCTTTTTGTTCGTACTTAGGCTGTAGCCGAGATGCCTTCCTACAATCGTTTAGGCTAATAGAAAACTATTTTTGTATGGGAATATCATCTAGTGATAAGTTTGTCGCTGCGAACCCGCACTAGGCCAGCGTGGTGGACTAAGGCCTAATCCCTCTCAGTAGTAGAGGATGCCCGTGTAGCAGTGGGATGGTATATAAGGGCTGATATTATTATAAGGTACACCTTGGTCACTGAAGTGGAAGTGGCTAGGCCGGCAGACAGATAAACGGTGGAGCTGGAGTGCTGTAGTAAAGACTGCGATCATACGTTTGCATGATGTAACTTTTGTCAACTAATGTATCGTGTAACCCGGCTGTGAAACTTCATGGGGGGCGGGGGGGTTACGAATCAAAAAGCGGAACCTCGTCCCCCCATCTCTATGTGAACCAAAAGCAATGTAACTTAGTTACTAAGAGATCAAGCCAATATTATATTGAACCATTAGTAAAGGAAAAAAATACTTTTAGTCAAAGGTAGCGAGTGCATACAAGCTGGTCAAACTGGATGGTTAGCACTCAGTTAGGAAGGCCTGGATTCAGCAATGGATGGCAATTGTAATTGATTAAATCATATCATATATCATACCAATTTGACCTCAAGTTATGAACATAATTAACGTTATTTTTGATATTTTATTAGATATCATAATTATGTCTTCGCATGTCGATTTTAAATCTTTGTAAATCTCAGCTTTGATTACAAGACTACAAGGATAAAATAATATTCTTACAAGAATTTCTGTGAATTTTCTTTTATGACTAAAAAGTAAATACTTTTCTTATATAACTTCTACCATATACCTCCTCAAAGATTACCGCCAAAGCCTAAACATAGACAATTATAATAAAAACGGTATCCAACCAATTACGGTACAAAATCATCTATCACGCTAGGTCCAAGTAAATGGTCACCAGCAGGCGCCATTCGGAGCTATTGTCGGCGAACCGACGGACGGATCAATGGGAACTGTTAACTAGCAGCTGTGAATGGTACAAATGGCCGGATGGACGGGTACGCACTTGGAAATTTTGCTGGGGGTCGGGGAATGTGGCCTATGTTACATTGAAGGAGACAATGTAAAGTTATTGGTATAGTGCACTGTGTTTTAAATTTAGAACGCGGATTTATTTACAAAAAAATGTAATGTAATTTTTCAAATTTGGAATAGGTTTTGTTCAGGCATTTTTTTTAAGACATAAAGAATCTAATTGTTCAGCAACTGCATTGAAGCTTTATGGTATCTGTGACGCGATGTGTTTGGTAATGGTTCAGTCCAAAATGGGAATTTTCTATACAAAAGAGACTCGTGAATTATTTTGAATTGGAATTATGTCTGAATGGAGGCTCGCTATTTTTCTTATAGGATGTAAATATGATTCAAGACCTATAAAGATTTAACATGGTGTCCACACAAAAAAAATAACTAACGCAATAACGACTAGACCTTAAAATATTATACCTAAGTATTTAATGCAAATGATGTGAATCCATTCAAGGATCAAGGACTTATCAGTCAGTATTGTTAAATGGCGATTGTAAGCTATACAAAAAGGTACAGGGGCGTATTAAGGAAATAGGTGGGGGGCCGTCGGTCAATATCAATATTTATATAGTACATGATTAATTGTTTAATATTTTACTTATAAATAAAATCATATTGTTATTTATTATATCAATTTTAGTTACAAAAAACGTTTTCTACCCCTTTAAAGTGCAGAATGTAATAGACCTATAATATTTGTCCTATAATGTGATTAGGATCATCTATCTCGCTAAATTGGACTCTAATTTCATAGTTTATAGTCCAAATTCGATTGTAGTTACTACTGTTTTGGACAGTCGTTTCACTTACCATCAGGCGAGCGTCTTGCCTCGTGATTAATTTCTTTATTAAAAACCAAGCAAATCTTAAAATCAAAAATACAATTATCTTTTCAGTAATCATATCTTTCATTTAATGAACAGAGCTTAATAAATCGTAATTAAAGAAACAGTCAGCACAGCCTTTACTTGGTCCTGCAATTAATTCCTCGAACACAATCTGATGGTCCAGATAGTTCTAGATTGTTCGCTATTCAAATATGCGGACTAGAATAGGCGATCTAGGTCTATGTACAAATAAATAAATGTCAAGGAACGGATTGTTTTGTTCCTAATTACAGCGTCTTAGTTTGCGCAAGAGTTGCAAGTTGTATGGTTAAGAATATTGCTTGGTTTAAATCGCTGTCACCAAAATTCTCTGTATTCCAGTTAACCTTTTTTGAGTTAAATTAATTTATCTTTGTGGTAAAGTATATTACTGCTTTTAAATTTCTGGTTGGGTCTTTGAGAAATTATTTCATATCTTGGCTAGATTTTTACGCGTGGATCATTTTGCTAACAAATGTTTGGTAAACTATTAAGTCAAATTGGATCTTACTAATTATACGTGGGGAAAGTTCTTAACGCAGTATTGCATCTTATGTAACTTTGTGCCAAATGTCATAAAATATCTAGTCAGCAGTTTATAATATATTCTATCAATCATCAAATATGAAATCTTCGGACTTGGATTTAGATTGCCTCCGTGGCGTAATTGTAATTATACGCGTTGGGGTCCTGAGTTCGAATCTCAGGTCAGGCCTAAAAATTGCGACTGGGTTTCCATAATAAAAAAATACTCAGTCGCAGCTCGGAGTCAGGAAGTTAGCAGTGTGATACCCCCGTGCCTCGGAAAGTACGTAAAGCCGTTAAACCTGCGCCTGATCTCATTCCAGTCATATCTGATTGCCGTCTCACCGGACTAGGAGAGAGAGAAGGAACAGAGAGTACATCCGTGTATTGCGCACACACTTGTGCACTATAATATTTCCGGGAATTGAATCAAACATCAAAATTTTGCAGATCTTCGAAGCTTTTAAAATCATAATTTTAGCAAGATCTATACACAATGATATAGTATTGATGCATCGAACGCATTCCTATAAATCTGAACCACATTTCCTATTAATCCAAACATAAATTCCGATAGCCGCCTGAGGGCATAATGAAATCAAACACAAGGGTCCAAAAGGTGATTTTGGACCCGCAATTACTGTCAGAACGCGTGCCGGTCATTACGTTTACAACTCATAATAACAGTGCCAAACAATTACTCTAGTTGAGGAACGCGCTCAAGGTAATATAATCTATGGTAAATGTGTAATTATGTTCAATTGTTTTTGTTGTTTTAGTTTCTCTTGCAATGGTGTTGGGAAGTGATTTTTTATGGGGGAAACCTGATGGAAATTGATCACCGGCCATAAACATTGAAATACCATCTCATTCCTTGGATGGTGAGAGGCTTTGCCCAAGAGACTCAAGCGAGGGTTGCAGTTGCATGCAATTGCGCACCCCGCGACCTTCAATATTAGGGAGAGAGTTGAATAATAATAATAATCATTTATTTCGGACAACAGTGATCCATATAAGGGTTAATAACAATGAATAACAGGGTTTTAGTCGATAGAACGGCTTATACCAGCAAATTCGGTAGAAATCCGTAAACGTATTAAAAAGGGGGGTTTGGAGATGCGTTGCCGGCTTTTTAGGTTAATTACTAATCACTCCCTATCTTTCTATTTGATTTATTTAAATGCAGGTCAGATTTGTGCTTCGAGAGACTGGGCGCGCTTCACTGCTCGGTGTTGATGTGCCACTGTCGATCTTGGCTTACAGAAGTTGCAATGGTGGGCGTGAGGACAAGATAGTCTCTTACTTATCAGTGATTTGACAGGATTTTGTGAACTGTTCCTCGTCTAGTAGTGGAATCTAGCGAAGTTTATTTTTGGTTTTCACTAACGTTTTTTATTTAGACTTTGGTTAATTTTCTTTAATAACACATTGATTAGTAAATATAATAAAATGTAACAAGGTTCATTTTTGTTTTTCACTATAAGTTTTTTTATTAAGAACTTGGTTAATTTAATTTAAAAAAATATTTATAAATGAAACTAAAAAATATGTATTACCGTGGATTTATATTCAAAAATTCTTACGTACACAAATTTATTTAACTATAAATAGACATGATTGTTAGAAATAGGTATTAAATTTTATTTATTTATTTTTATTTATTTATTTGACTAGCCAACAATTGTTTACACCAATACAATTTTCAAACGAAAACAATCAATATGACTTATAACTAAGTGCAACAATTTCTTACAGGCTAGTCAGACAGCATTTTAATTGCATTTCATATAATTATGATACTATTTTTAATAAATATTCAATAAATCATGTTCCTCTCGACCTACAAATAACAATTTAAATTTACGCGTAAACAATAATTACTACTTTAATTAAAGTAACAAGCGACAGAATAAAAAATACTAAATTAAGTGCAAATATCATTTGAGGTCAATTAACCTGAACTCCCTAACTAAAACGTTCCATACCAAAATCAGAGGCTTTACGCATCGGTACTAACTGTTTTTTACCTCCAATAAAACATAAGTCGCCTTTATTTCCTTGAAATATGAGCTTAAATCGTTTATACTGTCCATACGCACCACTAAAGTTAAGTTTGTAACATAATGGCACGTCGCACGCGTTTAGTTTTTAGGATTCCCTCAGTAAATCATAAAATCTCAGTATAATTTATGATTTTGTGGTATATACAAGAATAATTTATGTGTAAATATAAACAATCTCCATAACTGGCGCCCATGTTGCTGGTTGATGATTTAATGTGACATTTATTGTATCGTATTTTAGGTTGATTTCCCTTCCGTAAAAACGCGTAGATTAAAATCATCGAGTGAAAGATGTCTTCTGTAAATATTTAATTTTAAATGTTAAAGACAAAAGATAGATTCTTACATATAGGCTAGATCAGCTATACTCTAAGTGTGTTCCGCGGAACCCTAGGGTTCCGTGATACCTCTGTCGGGGTTCCGCAAGAATTTAGAAAAAAAAAATCAAAACATCTCTCTCAATAATAATTAGTAACTGTGACATTGTACTTTTATTATGTTGATTAATAAAAAATACACTTATAAAAACAATTGTTTTATTGTAGGGTTCCATCAAGTATTTTGCTTCCCAAAAGGGTTCCGTCATTTAAAAAGTTTGAGAACCACTGGGCTAGATTAATGGATTTTACTACGACCTTTACCTCAACGCTTTTAACGGAGACAAAAATATCCTATTAAAACCCCAAACAAAATTTCCTGACCTGCATTATATAGTAATAGATAGTAGAGGAGTAATGATCAGATAGGGTTGATAGTAAATGATCTGCTGCTCTTAAACATCCACAACACCAAAGAAATCATTGATCCATGCCAGTTTTGAGGTGAAGATCTTAACTTAAAGGTCTCTAATTAGATCTAGAAATAAAACAAATGAAAGCAACAACATTGCAAACCAAAGAAAATTTTGTGACAAAGTTTTTTTTTATTGCTTTGAATGACGAGACGAGCTTGCCGTTCACCTGATGGTAAGCGATACCACCGCCCATAAACAGTAGAAACACCATCCAAGACATTGAATCACAAAGTATTGTTTGGTATTCCACTGCGCTCGCCGTCCTGAGACATGAAATTTAAAGTTATATTATGTCCATTAGTTACACTGGCTACAATGTCCTTCAAACCGGACCACAACAGTGACAACACACTGCTGCAAAGCGGCAAAAATAGACACTACAGTAGTACCTACCCAGGCGGACTCTCACATATAAGAGACCTACCATTCAGCTTATAGATATGTACTTACTTCATAATCTATGCTTGAGCCTGCATAGTGTACAAGGGTGGGTAGAGACATACCTGTATCTCTAGGATGTTGAACTTTCTATCACGTTATGGCGATGGCTTGTATATTTTATTCCTTCAAGTTGAAACAACAAAAATCTTTTGAACCAATGTTACTAAAGACTTACTTAGTGTAAAGTAAATTAGGTAGGAATTTAAATGGCAAATAAAACACCTTCCACGGATGACGGAACCCACGACACGCGAACGGCGCACGCCACTTTTTATCGAAACAATTACAGAGGTAACAGGGCGTGTAATGCGTTGATTGTGTATCTACGTGTTCGCAACAAATTAACGTGTAATTAATTCTATTAGCGTCACGTTTTACGCTTGTGAGTAGGGGTGAATTTATTAGTGTTTTATTGTTATTTACGGTGGTTATTGTGTGGCAATTATGACAATGGATTATGAAATGTGAATTCGATGCTTTATATGTGGCTTTATAACATGATATTACGTTAGTTAACTTGACAAGGGCCAGATTATACAAACACACCGGACCTTTGGGTGAGATCCTTAATATGGCTGAGGACTAAAACTTTTTTGTGGGGATGCCGGGTCTAGCATTGGATCAACAATTTCTGATGCCTATATGTTCTCATAGCATAGGTATTAGCAGATCATTTTCTTATTTATTTTATTTTATTTTTTATTTTATTTTTAATGGGTTCACAAACAATTGTTACACTAATGAAAATACAAAAATACATTTACAAAATACAAAAGTAAATAATTAAACTAAGTGCACAATATAAAAAAGCGAACACTTTTTATATCATAATTTGCTTCCATGACAAATAATGATTTTTACCTACTCTTTGAAATAGACGGCGCTTGTGTCGTGCAGTTTTTAAGAGACATTTGTACCGGAATAACCTTTTCAAGCGAGCGAAGCCACGGCACCTAGTATAAGATAAAAATAGACAAAACTTTTAACTAGTCGACCTGAGAATAGAACCCCCGATCATACCTTAAATATGCAATCATACTCAATAACTACAAGAACTTTAGATCAATCCATTTTCCCTACGAATCCTAAACCACACATCAAAAACCACATCCTGAAAACATATCCAAATGATATTGAATAGCCCGAGCCAATTAAATCGATAAGTGACAACGCGACAAGGCGACACGCGTCCACTTGTCGCGAAGGCGTCTCGTATTGTGGCTGTCGTATTCAACGTCGGTGCAAAAATGTTGCCGCCCGTTTGTGGTACCGCCAGCAAAAAAAGAAACGTTAGTTAGACGGATAGCAAATAAGCAAATTGCTGAGGACTGCTTGTCGGCCGTTGTTATTATTTAAACGTGGAACGTTTTTGATTTGTCAACTGTTATTTTTTTAAGTTGTTTTTTTTTTTAGCATACAATAGCTGACATACAGACAACTAAGTCACCTTACGTTATGCTATCTACGTTCCTAAAGCACCATGAAAGCGATGCCAGGTTTAAAAAAAAGGAACAGTGAATGATGGAGATGCATGGGCTACGGAAAAACTCACTTACCACAGATAACATCACATCAAGCCGTCGTTTTGCCACAGTTTTCCGTGAGACGGTGGTACTACCCGGTCGAGTCGGTCTAATTACAGATAGTAGACATATTTATTTACACCATGACTACGACCGTTTTTGTATTTTTTTACGAAAAGATATTGAAAATATATTTATTTTCATTTAATGATCTTATATTGTTCCAATATGGAAAGGTTGGGTGTTATTTTACTTTTAAATTCATACTGCTAGAATTGTTTATCTATTAGGTTATTAGTATACTATATTCAATGAATATTACCAATCCCAGTACAAAATGGTCTTACTTATTACAAGCCAGTAGCAATGCGATTGCCTCGATGGCTTAGTTGTACTGTATGCGCGGTACGGCAGCGTTCTGAGGTCCAAGGTTCGAATCCGGGCAAAGTGATATTAAGGTTTTTCTGCTAAGTATCAGCCCGTAATCTTGAATTTGTGTCCGATATGGCGATAGGCTCGCCGCCATCACATCGTAGGACGGAACACACTTGGCGAAAGGTGGGCGCCCTGAACTGCCCTGGTTGCGTTGCCCACTGTATACCCCTTCGGGGATAAATGCGTGATGTGTGTGTGTAAGAAGCAATACTTATATTTTTTTTTAAAACACAAGTGTATCCGTGTCCATACCTTAGTTTAACATAAAATTATAGTATACCGAATCCATTAAGTTAATCTCAACATAATATGTTTGTTAATATTTTTTATATTATACTGAATGGGTGTTGCGTAAATTAATTCTTATATTATTTTTATAATAACCGCAATATTTGCGGATAATCCTCAGATTAATTTCTATAATATTACCTGAGGATTAAAAGACTTGTACTCTCCTCCGCTAATCCGTACATACATAACTGGCCACAATAAAAAACAAATTGATTTCCATTTTCAAATTTGGAACTTAAAAGCGATTCGTTGTTCCGATTACAATTCGAATTTAGAATACATGTGACGCTATAAAACGGTCAGCTTTTTGACTTTCACCGTCAGTCGGGCCGAGTCTTCCCACGATGTTACTTGTTTAGTAGGCAACAATTAGACAATTGTCGGCCATTTTAACGATCAACTATAAAATCGGGTTTCAGCCTCTCATTAACCGCATTCTTCTGATACTTCCGCTTTTATAGTTTTACTAATCAACGCTTCGAGATTAATACGGTCTCGTACGTAATGGCGTTCGTTGTGTTCAGATTAATTTTATTGACCCGGACCCGGACAATTGGTCGTATAGATAATTGAGTTTTAGACGCTTCGGCTCGCTTTTGATTCGTGTTTACTGTTGGCCACTTCGGTAACTTATCGGCGAGTCGCGAGCACTAACGGCCACTCTCAATTAGATCAACCAAATCCTTATCCACATGCACGTGTTAACATCCAAAATTTAGTTAGATACTAAAATTCTTTATGTAACGTAAAATTCTATTTTCTATCAGCCTCTAACTACTAATAAAAACATCATAAAATGTCGATACACTCGGCCGTTTCACTTGTTTTATTTATAATTTAATAAACCGATAATGTGGATATTACTCGGGTAATAATGTACGAGTGTTCAACAGATTCTGAATTCGTCGTACAAACGACTAGTTAAATTAGCATTTATCTAGCATTATGTACGCGCAATTTTAGCAGCTATTTAAATCGATTGGTTAAACAGTAATAATTTCTAAGTCGTACTTATAACTTTATTACTATCTGATAGACTTGTCGAAGATAAGATACCTTCAAATATATTACTGAATGCAATTTGTGCGAAGAATATATAAATAGCGATACGTAATTGTTTTTGCGTTGGTTACGCTCAAAGAGTTTTAAGATTAGAGCGGACATTGGGAAAATTGTCATAAAAATGTTTTGCGCCTGGTTACTCAATCTATCGCGGAATAGCAAAATCTCAGTCTAAAATACATATATCATGATTCACACGTTTTTAATGCGAATATTATTTATAAATATATAATTTTTGTATTAATATTTAAGGACGCTGTGGCATCTTGTCATACGGACATTTCAAATATGACAGCGACTAATTGCCTATTGGTAATAACTTTGAGAGCAAAAATTTGGCCCTGATATCCGTTCTATAACTAACTATAATAATATAGTTTAATGCCTTTGGTTCCGTTGTAACACCATCAAAACATATTTGGGACGAGCAATAAGTTGAATTATAGTAAATAATTAACAGCGATAGCCTTGTTGGGTGTGGAACGGTCAAAACCCAAGCACACTCCTCTGACTTTTCTAAAATTGTGTGTGTATTCTTTGTGAAGTATCCCTTGCTTTAATGATGAAGGAAAACATCCTGAGGAAACCTGCAGACCTGAGAAGTTCTATATAAGAATTTTGAGAGTATGTGAAGTCTGCCAATCCGCATTGAGCCATCGTAGTGGACTAATGCTTAATCCCTTTCAGTAATAGAGAAGGCCCGTGCCCAGCGGTGGGACAGTATATAATACAGGGCTGATATTATTATATACGGTGTTGCTATCCGGGCGTTTATTAAATATACCCAACCACCAGCATTTATCCAACCCATTGTCCAAGATATAGCCTAAAGCGATAAGATCATCATATGTAATAATTTTTTTTTGTGCAAATAAAGTAATTAAATAAATAAAAATAAACTTTACTAGACCAATACCTTATATGCAGGTGGCCCCACGCTGATAATTGTAACCACGAAACAATCTTATTTAATTATGAGTGGACATGTAATTTCTGATAATTATGCTTTGTTGATTTATGCGCGGGGCCAGTGGGTGGGGACGGCCAATTTTATTGTTTCGGCTTTTTGGTAACGATTAACGGTATGCTGATGATGTTCAGGTGAAGATATATGGCATAGGAATAGCGGGTAGATGGTAATTTAATATTTTAAATAATTTTTAATGTGTATTTACGGAAATATTAAGTATTTATGTGCAATTCAGGATGTTTTGATCAAATTTGGAGTGCCAACATATATTTCGTTTACAAATATAAAATTAAACTCATGTCCGCATCTTCTTAAAAAATAGGTGAAAATGCAAATTTAATGATAACACAATTTACGATCAAACAACATCTGCATCTTCTTAAAAATGCAAATTACTTGCTAGTACAGTTTACTAGGTTTTGATCAAGAGAACGAAATCAGGATTTCATAAGTTTTATAATTGAGTCATTCTATGTCCTCAAACACTGAGTACATGAGTTTACGTATTAAACCTTAAACCTTAAATTTTAACAATCAATAATTAAATCAAACTATTGTTAGTAATATTATAACTATTTTATGTAGTTCCTCCCACAAGAGTCTTTCTGAAATAAAATTTCCATCTATCGTGAATATTTACGTCATATCCTAATAATCTTGATACACCAACTATAAAGCATTATGGCATCCATTACTGCGCAAAACAAACAAACAAATAGACTTTCGCATCGCAAGGAATATAAATAATGATACATAAAAATGATTACCCGCTACCGCTTGTCACCAAGCAGCAGCTCCATATAAATTTGTAAGCCCATAATCAAGTTCACGGTGAAATCGCTAATTTGATTTTACAGTGTTTAACCTCACTTACTGCCCGCATCGTACATAACAACTAGATCGTCAATTTTAATGTACGAAAATCTGCATTTTATTATGAACGAGTTTATTTTACATACAGGTGGCATGGACACTCCAGCGCATAATTACGGTGAGAACTGTCATTTGCAACTTTTTATCACATCATGGAAACACAATATGGCGAAAAGGCGGCCTAGTTGCATCTCTACCTACCCCTTGGGGTTAAGGGGTGATCTGTGTTTATAGCATAAGCCGATAAATAAGTTTGCGTCACTTGATGCGACACGATCTCGAACACCTATAAATATTCATAGAAAAACTGGGAATATGGTGTCGGCCTTAGAGAAAAGAATAGGGATTGGGGAAGGAGAGTTTGAGGGCTTCCTGGTTTTAGTTAACGCTACACTGTATCTATGTTGACATATCAATTCCATAATCTTTGAGTTTCCTACTTAGTGGTTTATCTTTCACTTGTTAAAAATACTAGTGCTTAAAATTTAAGGATCAGAATTCCAAAATCATTTAACCACTCCATTATATTCATAATAAAACTATAAAAAAATTGTAAACACAACCTCATCTTATTTATAAGTAGACAGATAAAACTCACAACAATAAAAATCACATAAATCTCAGATCTCCTAAAAGCAATCCTCTCATCTTACCTAAATAGGTGCCATCGGCTAAGGAGACCTAACTATAACCTGATCTACACATCCATCTTGGCGAGGAGGCTCGAAAAAGCGCTAAGACCATAACAAAACATAGCTACAGAATACAAGAAAGGCGATGCGGGAGTCGAGAGCCGAAGACGACGTGGCCAGTTTTTGCTGCAGTGTTAGAGGTATACTGGAAAATTTGATGTTTTGGAAAATGTCTGGTTTTCGACAGCTGATTTGAGAGTTGATTAGTGTTTAGAACTAAGGTTATGAAGTTTTTGCTGCTGTGTTAGAGGTGTACTGGAAAATTTGATGTTTTGGAAAATGTCTGGTTTTTGGTAACTGCTTTGGTTATTGATTAGAACGAAGGTTATGAAGGCAGGTTAGTTTAATCTGTCAATTGCGGAATTCCATGTTTCGCGTTTGCGATTAGAATATTTGGAGTGTGAAGGAGCAAATAAATAGGCCGGCATAACTGTGTTGATCGATCTTAATCTATTGCCGGTTGGTATGATTTGGGCATCTCTTTATTTAGCATCAGGTGCAATAAGGCTACTTTGTCATGCCCTTGATACAAATAATAAAGTACAGTGGAACTACCGTATGTCAAAATGAAAAATACAAATTGAAGTTTCATCAATGTAGTTATTGTATACATTATAGCAAAATAAAACAAAATAATCTTGTCAAAATCAGTTAAGTGTCAAATACACAATTATAATCGAAAATTGGTACATGTTTATCGATATTTAATTTTCTCCTAAATGTAACAACCTAATAAAAACAGAAGTAATTCAATGAAACCGATCATACATTTACACAAATACAACACAACATAAATTAATATTTGTTATAAACTACTGGAAAACCCAACCGTTAACATTGCAAACACGCCAACCAATCTCTTGTCGTTACACATTGCAATATCGATATATTTTCCATTTTATCGATTTTTTATTATACCGTCTATAAATGAACTGCACTGGAGTATTAATTACGCGATATTAAATCAGTTTTTTCTCTCAATAAGGCGGGAACTGGGCGATCTCAATCAATGTTCTGTAGGGTGTTAAGCCGCACACATTAATGACAACTTTTAATGGTCCTTACTTATTAACACGGCTAGGTCATTTGCGATTTCAAAAGTCTAGATTTAAATCAATTTATAGTGGATAATGGGTATCTGAATTCAATTTAGCGTGATTATAGTTTAATGGATCGCTTGAGAATTGTTTGTAAGAGAAATATAATGTTTACAAGTTACTCAGAAAACTATGCTTTGCTGAACTGGTCTATATTTTATGTTCAAAGCAAGTCAAAGGACTTAGTGTACCTGAGAAAATACTATGCAAAACAAGACAAATAACGATTAGTGACCGACACTCAATCCGTCGTTGTTCGCTTTAATCATGCCGGCTTAACTAATTGCATCTTCACATTTCTCATTTTTATATTAAAGGTAAGAGAGAATAGGATCACTATCATCCCTCGTCAGTCGATATTCTATTGGACTCCACTTACCATCAGGTACATTGGGGTCATTATGCCATGTCCAAAAGAAAAAGTACAACTAACTTTTACAACTTGATGTCATCTGCCGTTTTTTTATTTAATTCTTATTCAGTTCTTAAATAACAATAAAATTACAATAAATTTAAACGTATATAACTCCAAACGTAAATTTTTTCATAATATAAATACCAGGTGTTCTTAAACACCAAATCAAAATAAAATGGCATTCAAAACCAGTCGATTAACTATAAATAACTAGGTTATCTTTAAAATACGTGAGAATAGATTAAATACTTATCACAGCTTAATCAAATCAAAATCTCGATAACGTAGTATTGTCTCAAGCTATCTTAATTAGCAATTGAAATTAAATTATACTAATATTTATCTGGTTTATAATTGAATTCGAGTTTTTGACTTGATAAATTTATAATAATGTATGATGCGTATTATGTATATAAAAATTAATAGTATGCATAAATTGAAGAATGAAACTGTTATTTTTTTGCTGACTGTTATTATTGTTAAGCGATGTTTATCACTCAGTTATTTTCTGTAATTTATTATAAAATATAATAATTTTAAAAAATATTCGTTAAAATATGTTTTTAAAGTTTTTTTTTAAGAGAATAAAAACTCCATAACATTTAACTCTATTAGACTTTACGCAAAACAAACAATTTCACACTCCGACCGCAACACGCATCACAACCTGAGAGTGTATTGTATCACAAATTGTAATATTCCCCTTATAAGGCATTGTCCGTTTATACAGGGGATAATTAGGAGTTTACACTTACTAACGAATGTTCCCGGGACGAGAACCCGGGACGTTGTTTATGAAGTCTCAAGCGGGATGCTTAGTGATTATGGCAGATCGCGATTTAATTCCTTGTATAATTTATTTACTGGATTTTTAAGGGAAACATGCAAGCAACAATACATAACATAAAAGTTTAAGTTTCCACAAATAAACGAATTAATTAAATGGTTTTTTACGTTTACGCGAATGTTAGATATCGAAATAAAATTAGTTTTCATCGCTGTTTTTCCGACATTCCGGTGCAGTTTTCATTATTGAAGGGCAGCGGTGGCGTACTCAATACAACTCTACTGAGGTAGTCTAAAGATTAATTAATGAATAAAACACTTTATTTTGAATTTGTAATAATGCTATAGCATTGTTTCTATTATATGTCGTGTATCCTTTGTTGGAGGTCCTTAAATAAATAAATAAATAAATACACCAAATACAGAAAAATTAATACAATTATTACATCATATAAAAAGTGCCTTATCGCTAAAAATCGATCTCTAATACAATTATTAAATCATAAATAAAAAAGTGCGCCAATAGGCGGTCTTATCGCTAAAAGAAATCTCTTCCAGACAATCTGATTATATCCTAGTTTTTGAATTTTTTTTGTACATGTTTCGAACGTTTTCAGATTTTATTGTTACGGGGCAGACAGCGGTATCGTATTGCACACAATACAAATTTACCGAGGTAGTCCAAATTAAATTAAGGTACCAGTTACTATTAGGTATGCTACCTAAACCAGCAAAGTTAGATTTAATTCAGTACTAATAAATTCGGCTTAGGCCATTATCATAATTTGCAAAGTTTATTTACGAAAGCAAATGTAGAAGATTACAACATGAATTAAATACTTAGTTGCGCATGCTATGTGACTATATCTGTAAGGGAATGTTAATATCTGTATAAGCTACCTAACAGAATCTATTTGGAATTATACGTGTCCATTGGCTCAATTTAAACGCGAAAACACATTTTCGCTGTCTGTAACAATTAGAAAGAGCATAATAATATAATCAATTAAGTTATTTATGAAAAATATTAGTATATAGCCAAATGAATACTAAATATCGTGTATAATATAAATGTATGACAACACGCTCAACTTACAAACTACATTGTAAGTACAACATAAATATAGTTTTTTTTATTACTTTGATTATAGACGAGTTTGCCGTTCCTCTGATGGCAAACGATACGACCGCCCATAAACAGAAGAAACACCATCCAACACCTTGAATTACAAAGTATTGTTTGGTATTCCGCTGCGCTCGCCATTCTGAGACATGAGATGTTAAGTCTTATTATGTCTAGTATACTGGCTTCAATGTCCTTCAAACCGAAACACAACAGTGACTACGCAGTGCTGGCGGCAGAAAAAGACATTGTGGTGGTATCTACCCAGGCGGACTCTCACATATCACATATACATAGAGAAACGACTAGTAAAAATATACAACCTAATGTTATTATTCACAATATTTACAGGTTCCATACGCGTTACGTAAACTCGGCTTACTTGAGTCCCAAATGAAACATTTAGAGGTAACAAGGTTTTCGCTTTAACACGTCATATTGATGGATAGGCCGAAACCACACTTTCGTCTCACGGTTAATTTGTTCCCGCTATCTGGTTTCGTTTATTTATGACTGTTTATTTTAATCTGACAATATTATGTGCCTAGAATATGTAATGAGGCGGATGGGTTACGCGTAGATGTATACAGTAGGGCGACTGTTTGAGAAATTAGTAAATAAACAAATTAATTAATAGTTTTTAAATTTACTGTGGTTTTAGAGAAGTATTATTTAGAATTTATGCCTCTTACTACGATTTATGCTAGAATACTGTTACTTCCGGGTCGGTAAAACATATTCTCAAAAAAGGTTGGTAAAATATGATTCAGGGGCAAGCGCGCCATACGACTATTAACATTTTTTGTGGTAATTTTTTTCGTTTTGCTAAAAAGTCTTTTATTTTAGTATATATAAATTAAATTTACGCGAGTATCGCCGTTTCGGATATTACATCATCATCATCAGCAGGGTGTCCACTGCTGAACATGGACCTCCAAAGATTTTGGATGTTTACTCAGACCTGATGCACTATGTTATTATAAATACATAGCAAAATATATTTTTGTATAAAATATTAGTAACGAAGATTTATTTGATCTTTATCTCGTTGATATAACGAATAATTTTTGATATTTGTGATCTCAGTAATACTTAATATTAATTCCCAAACACAAATTTTGGATTATAGTTATGTTAAAAAACTTTAAGCAATTTTGTTTACAATGTGTGCCTGATTATGTGTTTTGAATATAATAAATAAAAAAAAGTTAAAAACACAGGTTCAGTTGAGAGATCCTCTGGAAATAATCTTTTGTACCGTTATTTTATTAAAACAAAAAACATTTTTCTTCTACAAACAAATTTACATAAAAACACTACCAAATGAAAATACATGTCTATTTAACTTACTGCTTACAACAGTACTGTAAAGTGCGTAACCCATAGTCTTAGGTCAGCCTGACCCCAGATTCGAACCTCGGCCATTGCGTTACCATTGCCCAATGAAGGATTTGTACTCGCAGCTCTACACATGTAGTTTCGTACATTTGAAATTTATACGAGCAATAAACATGATAATAAGGGAAAGGTTAGATAATGTATTTGCTGAGGTTTTGTGTTTGACGCGGTTGTTTCATCAGATAACTGGTGTCATTGACTTAATGGTGGGTAGTAGAAGATTATTTAGGTATGTAGGTATAGTATTCTTTGACTTTTGAGGTCCTTGAACTGATTTTCCATCGAACAATTTTGGACTTAAGCTCTGTATTGAAGTATACATATATTTTCTTTTTATGTGACCAAGGTAAAGAAACCCCACTGCATGGTAAATGGAATAAGGTCCAATAGAATGCTGACTGACGAGAGATGATTACCCCTCGACAGTCGACATAATTATGCCGGCCTGTTGGAACCGAACACACAGGCTAATCCAGCATCGCGACATACTTACGTGAGCCACTATGGAGGGTTTCACTTTGTGTATGGTGGTCGCTATCCGGGTGATATAAATATATCCTACCTCCAGCAATATTTTGCAATACAAAAGTGTAATAACTCGTAAAAAACAACAAAAAGTATAAATATACCTCATTTAGAGTAACACTTTGACATGACCCGAATAGTGCTACTGTTTCGTGGAAAACCTACTTACCTAAAAGTTTTTGTGTCGCAAATCAAGTTTTGCAAATTATTTCAACTTTTTCCTTGTATGTAGATGTCAAGATTATCAAAAGATTACAATTGTAGAACTAAAACTTCATGTAATAAACACACCCGAAAGTCACATACTTCCTTACCTACTTTAACGTCTCGTATTGGTATCAAAATCATTAGAACGTCCACCCCCATAATAATTCCACCCGAAAAACAACTGACTATATACGTCTTGTAGCATTAATCCAACCTGCAATCTAGAGTCAGCCCATTTCGCCCTGGAAAACTTATCATCATCATCATCATCACCCTATATCTTTGTCCACTACTGGACATAGGCCTCCTCCAATATGAGCCATTTTACCCTGTCTTCGGCCTGTCGCATCCAGTTCTTATTGAAAACTTATCAACCTAATTAAAAATCCAATACCTATGACAATCTACTAACCATTATAACACATAAACGCCTATTTACAAGAATCCCGTGCGAAGGTAGCCGATGTGTGTCAAGACACTGTTACCCGTAATTGGCGTTACAATCATCCACCGATCATTGTCTGCTGTTATTAGAAACGATTTAGACAGAAAAAAAATCACACAACTATTAAACTGATTAGATTCCTATATGTTATTTATTGTCGTCGGAGTATAAGTGGTTGGGGCGAGCACAATGCCCGCTAGAGCGAGACGACGAGATGTTTAGAGCGAGACGGCCGCAGTGGGCCTTGCAAGGTGATTTTAGTTGCGTAGACGCAAGCCCATAGCTTGGTTGTAATTCACTGCGCCGTATGTCGCGCCCATCTTTCACGCGAAATCGTGAAATGTATGTTAAAATGGTGGGTAACTGTGTATGACTGTGTTTAGATTTTGACTTGTGTTAATAAGATAATTGTGTGTGACTTGTGGATTTGTGGTGTTTGTATGTTTCTCTTCATGGACTTAAAGGTACGTGAATTTGTTTTTGCGCTGAAAATATTTTCTCGTAATTGGAAAATTTGTTATTTAATTTTTTGAATTTAGAATTATTTCTACTTTGAAGTTGAAGATAAATTAATACGAATAAAGATCTATTAGTTAAAGCATCTTATTAGAATTCTTCTTCTGCGACAGGTGACAAAACTAATGTTGCGTCTATAAATTGAATAGCCAATAGGTACTTAATAGAAAGTACATTCCGACGTCTGGAAACACCTTCGCACTTTTCTTTACTCAAAGAAACCTAATTAAATATTAAGTTACGAAAATCTTGTTAGCTTTGAGATTGGCGTAATTTTATACAATGACAATTTTTTAAATAGAGTTTACCATTTTCACATCTGTAAACTCATTTTAAATACTTATTGTGAAGTTAATGTTAATATAGAGAAGTATTTTGAAGAAAACGAACAACATATTTACAGCTACAATTATCATAAAGCAAATTCATTTCCATCACCAATCATACTAATCAAAATCTTCCTCCCTTATCCTTTACAACACAACACTACATAATAATCGCAAAAATAATAATTAAATACCCACTCTACCAAGTCTCTACATTTCAATCTGAACTCTACATTCCTCGGATATATTTCCATACCAATGCACATGAAGAAAGCAAAATATAAAGGTCTTTTGTTACAACAAGTTGCTTGTCTACTGAAGCGTGGACTTCATTCCGTAACCATAGCAACCGGTGCATTGATACGCGGCCTGATGAAAGCCTACATGAGTCCGATTACAAACACATTGATGTCACGTTTATTTGTATGTTTGTTAATGTAATTGAATATGTCTCGCGAGTTACGAAAACTTCCGTCGCGTAGCGCAGAAAGCTCATTCCGTTTACGACTTAATGATAGGTTGCGTAATTTGAAAATAAAAGTAGAAGTAGAGTAATGATCTTTAATTTTAATGTAGCGTAGAGCTTCCAAGGTGTATTTACAAAAATAAAAAAGATGTTAAGGAGATTTTTGCACTACAAATTCTTTGGAGATAACGTTTCGTAGCAGTATTTCTTATTGACCATCTATAATATAATTAAAAGTGAAATATAATATGGTAGAGATTGTCATTATGAGAAAAAATTACAGTTAGTGATTTTTCAAACACAGTATAAATAAGAGATTGAGGTAAAATTAATTGTTGTGGATGTGTTTGTTTGTATGCTCGACGATCAATACTTGGTAGACTAAGATAGAGTTATTTCTATCATCTACAACACAGGGAAAATATTCTACCTCAGGTTATCATAAAGTCAATACTTTAATACACAACATTATTAAAAATTTTGCGTTACTATGTTTTTGATTAAAATGGACAATGATAATATATAGTCTAATTAAACCCATTGCCAAAATTAGGTAGAGTTATTATTATTATCATTATCAAGAAGCGTAAAATAAAAAATATTAACCGGCAATACTTAGTTATTTATTGTTAAGTTACAGTGATATTGTTTTCTTGTTTTAATTGTTTAATGTAAAAAACTTAATAGTTTTAATTAGTCTTCGTCCGAATTTTAAGTAATTAACCGGTATAAGGGCGCATATTTTGAAATTGAATCTAGTTTTAAGTTTGTATATTTTATAAAATTGTAAAAAAATAACATCTTTTTTGCGTCTAAATTAAATAAATAAACATTGTTTGATCTACCTTTTTGTAGAGTATTTTGATCGCGAATATTATACAAATGCATTAACTCTACGATAAAAACCTCACTCAGCATGAAATTGATATTTGATTACTTATTCTATGAAAACAATTCCTTGCGTATGCAATGGCGGTATTATAGTGGTCATTATTGTTAAACATTTCGTGATCATCTTTATAGTTGCGGAGGCTTGGATGATGATTGTTTATTTTCAAACGTTTTGTCATCTTTCGTTAATAGGCACTCTATCTAGACCCCGCTTCGCTTACCATCAGGTGCAGTGTGGTATCTTTAGCGTGTCATATAAAAACTATAAGAGATATTTTATCGGAGAGAACAAATAGCAATGTTTAACAAACGTATCTAAGATATTAATTATATTTTTTAAGTTATACCCTCAAATATTAGGTAATACACATTTAATATTGGATCTATACTAAGCTTATTTAAATGATGACTGCAGTTTCTTGATTTATTTATTGAATGACAATTATTCTTAAGAATTACCTGTTCCTTATTTTTATAAGAATATATCCGTAAAGTATTATAAAGTTGTATTCATATAATACTTAATATAAAAAGCAGGAAGGCGAAGCATGGCGCCAGTCGTAAGTCGCAGAAATTTTCAGAAAAAAACAGAATTCTACGCTTTTATTACAGACTAATTAAAATGTTTAACATAAAGCACATAGCTTGGACAAGTTTTATTCGATTAATGGTCGTATAAATCATATTTATATGCTTTATGAATAATTTGTGAGCGCGTAAACTGAAACTGCTTTATAATTAATGATTTAATGCATGCCACTTATGATCTGTTTACCGTAAGTTGTAATTTTCAGTACATAAAGTGCGGTAAAGATATGAAATTATATATTTATGAACTAGTTTTTGTTCTCGACTTTGTCTGCGCAAAGTACTTATCCTAAATTAAAAGTTGCCGTGTACTTTGATAAAGGTGGCCTACACATTAATTAATATGGTTCAATACCAATTTCCAAACGCATTCAGCGGTTTCATCATACTTCTAAGAAATAATCTCAAACTTTCGCATATATATGTAAAGTGAATCAAAATAATCCTAACTCTACTAAGATCAATTGGTGTCATAAAATATCAGACGCAAAGATGCATTTTTGATCCAACCTTATCTTATAGAATACTAGCTTTTGCTCGCGGCTTCGCCCGCATGATAGAGTTTTCTCCGATAAAAGTCTCGTTATATAATCTTCCGAGATAAAAAGTAGCATATAACCTTTCCAGGGCCTTAAACTGTCCCCATAGCAAATTTCATAAAAATCTGTTCAGTAGATTTTGAGAAAATCTATAACATACAGACAGACAGAAAAGGGGACTTTTATAATATGTATAGATTATGGACCAAATATTTTATCTCACTGCGGGAAACGATCATAGCCCTGGGTTATTCATTCCACTGGCATCAACTTACCAACTACGCACTAACCATGCTTAATATGAAAAATAAAATGTGTATGAAGTGAAAAAAGTTCGTCACAATGGCCCAAGTCATAGCTATCTGCCTATGAAATCTTATCTATTGTTTCTTTGTGGGATGAGTGTAAGATATTCCTATGGATTCGGTATATTTTATGTTGTGGAATAGTTTACGTTATTTTTGTAATATATATCTCAATCGCTACTAAGATGGAAATATATTCTGTAATAAGTTTGTTATGGCATAAAAATATATCCAGAATTAAAAATGATTTGTACAAACATATGTTCTAAATATTATTTTATTATTATATAAAAAACTTACGTAGTTTTTAGCGATTAATTAGAATGAAAAAGCAAATTAGATTTTGCTGCAATTATTTATTTTCGTATTTGAATAATTTATACATAAACGCAGTTACGTTCTCAGGAGATACGAGACTATAATAACTATGCATGATTTTTATTCCATCATGCGTTAATAATGAAAGTATTTTATTAATATGACGCAAACTTATGGTAGAGACGGTTAGCCGCTCTACAGTTTAATAGAAGCCTTTCTCTGTACTACATCAGACATAACGTAACTCAGTGCTAATTTATACGAAGCGGTAAATACCCACAAAACTACGCGATGATTTAACACATCGTTTGATATGCATTCAAAACGGTGCGTAGAGTTCGGAGCTCGTTGATGTCTTTTCTATCAGCGCTGATTAGGCCACAGTTGATTTTGATCTTATTATTTTTCTTACCAACTATCAATTGATTAGTGGTTATACGGAATTTATTGGTTGTTTCGTGTATTTTTATTAATAATGCATAAGTACACGTTGTAAAAAATTAATAGAGTTATAAATTAGTCGTTATTAACAAAAGTTGGTCATGTGAAATTACAAAGTTTTTGATATATATTTTTTGTGTCGTACATGTATTTTAAATGATTTTTTTCAGTAATAACACTGGCGGAAATAACATGTAGCATATATTATATGGAAATATCCGAATATTCATTTATCGATAAAAACTTAATATCCAATTTACATTTTAATATATTTATAACTATTGATTAAGTTTTTTTGGGACGGGAAAGTGACCTTACTGCATGTGATATTAAGGGGAGTAGGGTCCAATAATATCGACTGACGAGGGATGGTTCACTCTTGGTGGTCGATACCATTATGCCGGCCGGTTGGAACCAGATATACCCAAGTTGAACGCGGAACGCGATGCACGCGGGCCTCTATGGCGGGTTTTAACACCTTACGTACGGTGGTCTCTATCCGGATATAAAATATATCCTATCACCAGCAAGGTACATAGAATATACAAATTAATAATATTAAATTTTATGCCCTCAATAATAGGCGACAATGTTTCCACAACATTCAAATACCGTACAAATATTTGCAGAACATACTAATATCAATCCAAAAATCGAATTCACGTCCGCTTGTATCACATTCAATACTATACTCACTTGACAGAGGATATTATTTATACCACAACTCTACCAATTCGAATTGGGTGTGTAATGACTGTGAGTGTTGGTATTAAAATAAATAAATAAAATAATCTATTGGTCTGCCCTATTGGAGATCTTCAATATTGGTATTAATTTTTTTAGCCTTCTAATTAGTTTTCGTATACTCTTTGAATATGTTATTATAGACCAAATTACTATAAAATCTTATGAAAAATATTACATGCTAGACCATAAATTTAAAATATACTTTATAAATAAATATAACAGAAATCCTTGGTTATAAAACACGAAATGAATATGAAAAATAAAATTAATGTATTATTAATAAGCATGTGACAAAAATCCATCAAACTGATTTATTTATTCAAAACATTTTCGCGTTGTATCTCTTTATTTACATAATCTTGAAGGAGATCATCTTCTTAATTGATCTATCGTGGGATTGTTTGATATTAGGTTTTTGCGTCATATCAAAGTAAGTTATTTAACCTATCGATTGATTTTTTGAGCGTCCATGCGATATACTTATGCGATATCGTAATAATATTTGCACAATTCTGATGTTATCATATAATTAAAGATAATCTGAATTTTATACACCTACAAAGATGCTGTAATATTTAAATAAATATAGTAACAAGGTTATTTATATATATTTTTTAAATGTTTCTGTAACATATCAAACTATAGTTTTGAAATGAAAAGTCTCAGTTTCGATCCTGGGTTCTAAACTATACGGGCATTCGTAGGATTTGATGTGCGATGTTTTATAATCTAAAATCAGTCGTTCTTAATATTATATTTGACCTAGAATTAAGATCGTCCTCATTATGCTCGATTTCTCCGTCAAAACAAACGTCTTCGCTAATCTTTATACTATAGCACTAATTATAATCAATAGCCAAAAAATCGTCGAACCAATAGCCCTAATTTTACAAATTTAGCCGCTAGGCTAATCTGAAAATGACTATAATTTTATAAAAAATTGCTCCAGCAGTTTGGGAGTATAGGGAACGTTTACACATTTTTTTGTATAATAGGTAGATGTATTAGTGTGAAAACATTAAACTTATTGAGTAAAACGCGATAAGCTCCAGCGAAGCTAGAAAAGCACTTAATAATTAATTCAAACAGTCACTAAAGTAAACTAATAAAATATTAAATTAAACGACATATTATTAACAATTTAGAGTTACAATTTATATATTAGAATTTTATTCTAGTTTCACCAAAACGAATTATGCGAATTTCGCCTCTATTTAGTAGATATGTTACTATATATTGGAGTATTGCTAGCACTTATATTAATGAACTTTGGTTAGTGATTGCGAATTAAATACAAGTCGAGTGAATCCATACCAATATGTATAAATCATAAAACAGTTCAAGATGTCAATCAGCTGCAACAGTTTTTATTTGTAATAAACTATGCATTCCCCCGCGTAAAGTAGCTTTGATGGTCTTGTGTATTTTTCAGGACAAAATTAATCTATATATTAATCCTAGGTACAGTCTATCTGTGTATCAAATTTCACTGAAATCTGTTCAGCAGTTATGGCGTTAATATATAACAACACTCTAAATAGCAAACTCATTAATATTGGCAATACTTTATTTATAATAAAATTAATACGCATATATTTACAATATGAAAATTAGACTCATTTAAGGTATGTTTCTCAGCTGTTATACAACGTAATGTATAATTTAAGCGCCCATTTCCTAATTCTTCACATAAAATTTTCCAATAACCATAATCAATTAGCAATAAAAATATTTGCAATGACACAACTACTATTTTTTCCCACGCTTAAACGACATTAATAATTAATAATTTCGATGACCTGCCATCCGAATTTGAACCATCAGGCGTTTATTGTAATATCGTCATACTACTGGGCTAATTTAAATTAATTATGTTAATTTTATTGAGGAAATATATTACAGAATTATGTTTCGTTTCTAGATCATTGGCAATTATAGTTTTGTTCTAATAAAAAGTATGCTGTATTATTTTTAAATTTATTTAGGTTAAATTTCAATGTGGCTAGTAATAAAGTATTTAATGTTTTTGAGAACTATGTTACGTATTATAAGGTAAATATGTCAAAGCTTTTCTTACATATAATAAGATAGATCTCTGATCCTATAGTTGTCTGTAAAGTCTGAAATTAGTTTAATTATAAAACTTTTAAGCAATTTGAATTATGCTCGTTTTACATGTATTTTTCTCGTAGTTTTCTACGAGAAAGTGACGAATTTTACGTCAACGTCATTAACATTTTTATAAAAGCAACGTCATTGTCGCTCGTCAATTATATTTATAGCGTAAATTCACGTCAGAAAATTGACGTGGATATCAGGAATATTGCATTGTCAAAATTATCTGTATTTAACTACACTACATATATATATTAGACTAATTAAAATATGTTTTTCACAATTAGCATTATAACTTTGGGAACGAAATAGATTGCCGAGACGACGCCCCGCAATTTCAAAACACAAGACACATCTAACTTTTGAAGTTATTTGTGTAATGTTTATCAAATAGTTACCTCTAACAGTGAAGGAAAACATCGTGAGGAAACCTACCTACCTGAGAATTCCCCGTAAGAATATCATAAGTATACGGCAGGCAATATTATCATATTATATAATCACAAACCATTTTTTTGTATTAAAATCTAATACTACATAACATCCTGTATAACACACAGTTCTACCGATCACATTTGCACAGTTTCCATCTAAAATACGCAAGATAACAATAACCAGCATCATAATTCGATGAACAGAGGTTTCAATTTACGGTCTCGATTATGCAGTAACAAAAAGTCGAACCACGCGCGAAACGAACGCACGCGGCCGGCACGCAAGCCACTCGTTCCCAACTCTATTTGTTTTTTCACAACAGGATGTTGCTTGCATTAATGTGTTGCGATTTTATTTTCATAGTTGAGTTAAGGGTTTGATCACGTGTGTAGGTGTATTTAGTGAGCTCAGTGTTTCATGTTTCCATATTAATAGACCTTTATATGAGTCTTTTACAGTTATCTCAAGATTCTATTATAACAACCCGTTCGTATAGATAAAAAACAATGTACCCTGTAAGTCTGAGTCTCGAAATTGTTCGAACTGCCCAATAATTGAGGATGTTTATCATTCCTAGAATGTGTTCGGAGCGAAAATGAACGTCGTGAATTTTTAAATAATTGTAGCAATGTGAGTATTTGGAATAGCACTTTAGCTTCACCAACTTCTGATAAAGTGATCAGGATCGTTAAGTTTTGCATTTCTTCCAGATTGGATGCTGATTGATTTAATAAATATTTTTTATCGATTTACGGGAGTGACATCGTCAAATATGACAAAACTCTCTTTAAACAATAAAGAAAAAAAAAACGAAAATATGCCCTGATTTATTGTGAGTTCGATTTGATAGGAAGAGTTTTAAATGTGGATTAGGTATTATTTACAGCAAATACATTCAAAAATACGCAGAAAAAAAATTAAGTATTACCAACTCTATACCGCCATTGTATTTATTTAAATTTGGAAAACAAACAAAATTAAATGTATATTTTTCTTGTATCTGTTTAATTTTCTAATCTGCATTTAAATTTCGAACGCGACCGCTCCTCGACCAAATGTATTCTGATGTGATCGTCGATAACGCTCAAATGAGTTTTACTGTTCTAATTCTGATTTTATACGCTATTTTATTGAGTTTTATTGAGTGATGAATCGTTTTCTACTGAGGGACCAACTGTTAAAGACAGCTGGCCTCCGCTAACGATGTCACATTTTAATTTTATTTTAATCGTAATTTTGTCGCGGCTCAAGATTGAGAAACTCCTTTATTGAAGTTGGTTAACGTCGCATTTACTTACGGGGAATTTATAAAAAAATGAGCTGGAATTACAAATTTAGTCATAAACATTTTTGGCCAACTGTATTTTAATCCATAAATTAATGGGACCAGATTAAATATCTTTTAAAAAAAGTTAATCAAGTTATGTCTTGTCCTTGTTTATTATAATTATGTTAAAAATAATCCTAAATTTATTTCCAAATATAAACCATTAATTAAGAATATTTTAGAAATATTAAATATTTCATCTGATATTAATTGTGCTTGTAAACTGCCGACTTGTTACCGACGGAATATTAAAGATTATATTCTTACTCATAAGACTTAATTTATGAATATTAATAAGTATTACAACTAATAAAGGAATTTAGCGATGTTTTCCATATTTTTTTTGGTTCCATATCGTAACTATGAATTATAAGAATAAAATTGAATAAGTTTTGATGTTAAAAACGATTTGTCTGGAAAAATTTATGCCCAACGTAGCTAAAGAATGCGTTTTTTTATAAATAGAAAGATTATTGCTAACTAGATACGTTTCTATACAACACCCGTGGAATTGAAGCATGAATTTGTAATTACATTTGGCATTCACTTGTTATTTTATAAATTAATTATTATCATTATCGTTTTTTAGTGATTAATATTTTTTTCAATAACATCTACTGTACTGTAAAACAGCTTTATATAAGTGAAAACTTTATGTATGTATATTTAATTATCTTAACTAGTCTATAAGAGCCAAAAATATTGTATGTATACCATATAAATAAAATAAAAAACAACAAAAAAAAATTGTCTATGTTATATTCTCAAAACACCTTTTTATATTATTGAATTAATAAGCTCGCATTTAAATACCTTTAAATATTCTCGTGACTAATAATTAATTAATAAAATGTTACGTGGTCAATGTCCTGAGCAAAAAAAATTAGAGCTTAAAATTGATGATACACTACAAGAAGCATGAAGGCATGTGAAGTACGCTTACTGGTGGTAGGTTTCTCATATGTCAGAGTCAGCATTTGTAGGAACCACCGCAATGCCTTTTTTACCGCCAAGCAGCAGTTTGTAGTCACTGTTGTGTTCCGGTTTAAACATTGTAGCCAGTCTAACTACTGGACATGATGGCGAGCGCAGTGGAATACCAAACAATACTTTGTATTCAAGGTGTTGGAAGTTTCTACTGTTTATGGGCGGTCGTATCGCTTACCATCAAGCGAATGGCAAGTTCGTCTCATCATTCAAAGCAATAAAAAAAATACTAGGGCAGCGTGATGGTCTAAATCCTAAACTTTCTCAATAGAGGAGGCCGTACTCAAAAGTAAGCCGTATATACAAGGATAGTATTATTATTTTAAACTATGAACAATTACCAATATTCTTCATGAAAAATCAAAGTAATAGTTAAAAAAAACGCTTCAATACTAACTACAACAAACGTCGTAACTTAAGCAAAAGTAACAATAACTTTGACTGGTTAACTGAACGTAAGGCTTATTAAACCATTTAAACCATTTAAACCATTTATTTCTCTACACACACATAAATACAACAAAAAAGTATAAAAGAAAAAAAAAACAAACACACACACACAGTTAACAATGTTAATAACTCCACATAGACCATAATTCATCCGTTATCCGTCCCATAAATTGGCTTAAATCCAAACGTTATTAACAATAAATTCTTCACGGACACACGTATTGTGGACAAGCAGACCTTTCACCTATCTAGTATTTCTCATTTTCCTTACTATTATCTTTTTGTGTGTCATTTGAACACATCTCATTAACTTTTTGTTAGATTTTCTGTTAAGTTACACACACACACATACACATACACACATCTCATGTGCTTATTTAATGTCCTGCAGTTTTAATTATGCTTTATAGTACAATGTAGAGAATTTTTCCATTAAGAAAATTATGAAACAATTTTCATAACCTCAGTTGTTAACGAAGTTGTTATAATATTAATGGTTCGTTGAATTTAATTATCGGAGTAATATAAGAGCAATGACTGTCTCGGTGGCGTAGTTGTATTACGGTATGACTATAATGCTGTTATCTCGGGTTCGATTTCCGGGACGGGCAAAGTAGTATTCAGATTTTCTACTCAGTTTTATGATACGATATGGGGATAGGATCGCGCCCTATCTTGGGATTAAATAAATGTAGAAAATGGGTGCATCAGTTAAGCCTCTGCCTATTCCATCTAGGTTAAAAAGCGTAAATGTGTGTGTAATAATATCATCATAATTAATAATAGTAATATTATGATTACAAAAGAAACATTTAAGTAAGGTTAATAAACAATTTCAAAGCTCATAAAAAAATTTACTTCAGCCAAAAAAAAATATTTTATCAACGGAGATTCAAGAGGTTTTATATGCCTTAATTGACAAGCGTTAACGCAATCATGTTCAATATTTCTTTTTTCAAATAAAATATATGCTTCTGTTACTCTTTGCTGGAGGTTGAAATAAATATTTATTTGTTTGATCTCTTGCTAACCTGTCGCCGGATGCACTACGTTATATTATCTAACATACAGATTAAATACACGTGAATCAAAGTTACCACATGGCTGAAGACACTTACTTGATTAATATTGCCTTTAATGTTCACTTTATAAACATACATTACATTTGCTGTTGGTAGGATATATTTTACATCCGCCCGGATACCAACCGCCATACAAGATATTAAAACTATATTGGTCCACGAAAGTGTGACGCGTTCCGGGATCAGCCTGTATATATTCGATTCTAACAGGCCGCCATAACTGTGTCGACTGCCAAGGGGAAATCATCTCACGTCAGTCGTCATTCTATTGAACCCCACTCTACTTATCATCCATACTAAGGTCACAATGCCGTGCTGGAAAAAAAATACAGCTTTATCCGCAAAAGATTAGAAGCACATATGGGCCTACATTTCGCCGATCTTACATCCATGCGATCTCATTAGAAATTTCCGAATTCCAAAGCTTACATAAAATGTCGCTCGACCAGGGCATCAAACTAAAAACTGACCCCCTAAAACTAAAGTGCTGCCACTAAAGCGGTGCGTATAATCAAACCCATCAAACCTAAAAATTATTAACACAACATCCGGAATGCTAGCCGTCGGTCAACACGCACGTCCCAATAAATAACTCCAGATTGCTTCAATAAAGAAGAACAGAATTTTATAGCAATTGCGCAAGATACCAAAGCCTCTTCTAAATCCAATAGCCAATTACATCAACACAATAAATACCTAACCGTTGTCCAATGCTGATTTAGTTTACAATCGTAGCGTTAAACGGTGTGCTTATTGTGATCAGGGGAGCGATAAGCGACAGCGACAGCGGGTTTTGATTATCATGAATTTGAACATCGAACACATTGTGGTTTTAAAAAATATTTGAAAAATTCTAACGTTATATTTTTCAATGTTTTGATTACCGTTAAGTAATTTAATATGTTAAGTATACTATAATACTTTTTATCGATAAATTATCATAACGTCTTTTAATGAATATTATAATTTTAAGAAATTCTTCAATAATTTAAACCCAACTAGAACCTGAAATTTATAAACTGAACCTAGACTTAACTTTAATACATTTATTAATTACTAAAAATAAATAAGAAATCATATTTTGAATTACTATTATTAAGACCGCCATTTGTACTTTTCTCTCTTTTCTTGTTTCATAATTTTTGCCTCTAGTGTACAATAAAGTTTAATAAATACATATTAAGAAAAAAATTAAAACGCCACCTCTTAACCAGCAAACCCGCTGCCTCGTCCAGTGGCGTTCCACTTTTTAGATGGTCTACCCGCAATCCCTATAAGGCTACACGTCTATTTCTTGCAAAACGCTGCTTGATTGTGGATGGCAACGAATGAACTCACAGATGAGACTGAATAGATCCGATACTCACTGTTTTGATTTATTACAAACATAAATTGACATTAGTGTCGAGTTTTGAGTGTATTTTTGTATCGTATATCATACGTATTTTAGTGAATTTGTAGTGTGGGTATGACAATTGATAGTATACAAAAATAGTCTCTAAAGGCCTTTGTTACTATTATAGTCGTGAAGACTACGTTTTATTGATTTCACACGTTTTAAATTATCAATAAATATTCTGCCATATTTTTACGTCAATAATTGAAAAGAAATGTAGGTTAATTAGTAGTAATTTTCATAAGTATTATGACAAAATAATAACTTACCTGTTTTGTTCTTGGTTACATCTACCTAATTGTATTTAGTATTGAATAAGCTGTATGTAATCATAATTTTATTCTATAATATGCTGTAATTGGAGACACAACTAAAATATAATAAACTTTAACAATTTATTACAATATATATACCACTTAACCTATGTACGCATATGTTAAAGCTATGCAACACTAATGTACATATTTGTTTAAAGCAAATGAACTCAAAAATACATGACATCAATTTTCTATATCAACTATCAAAAGTACATAAAAAGCGTAAAAAAGCTCACTTCAGACACAAATTTCCATTTTAGATAAAACATAAGCTTAATTCTGAAGTATCACCTTTGACCCGACATCCGGAGTTTATTAGGCGTCGCTTATTTCACTTAAATGTGTTAAGGCTCGGTTGACATGGCGACGTTTTTAACCTTACGCTTACGTTTTATTTTATGATGCAGTTTATTTCATAATAATTATAGTATCAAGTCACAGTTGGATTTCAATCTATTTGAAGTCGTAACTTTCAATTCAGTTTATTTTAATGCCTTTTTGTGTAGAATTACGTTGTACCTTAAAAAGAATTCACTACCTTGCAAATGTCAAATTGAATCGTCTAAAACTACTCAAATTAATATATATTATTTAACAATTAGAAAACTAAAACGAAACCTACATGTTGTGGACAATACAATAACTTTAATTTTAAGCGACACTATATCGAAACGTTATAACCAGTTAATTTCGGAAACGTTCCCATGTATCGCGAGCTTTAAGCGGCATCAGAAAGCATCTATTATCGTCGGAGGCTCTACTAATGGGCTTATTGGAATTACGACGGATTTCTAACCTGTACGAAGCTTTACAATGAACATTGTGTGGAAGTGAAATCTTTAATTACGTTTATGAGTTTTATCTTGAAATGTACGATGGTAATTAGTATTGGTGACTGGGAAATCGTAAGCGACGTTTGTATGTAATTTTGTTCACGGCATGGTATTGGTCTTGGATTTACTTGGGATTTTGCTAGTGTAAAAGTAGGTTTAATTATATTAAGTGTGCAGTGTTGTAAGTGTTTTTAAAAGCGAATAATATGATGTTTTTAAAGCATAATACAGCGAATTTAAGTTAATAGCAAATAGGCATAATTGTGTCGACTGTCGAGGGGTAATCGTCTCTTGTCAGTCGACATTCTATTCGTCCCAATTTCACTTACCATCAGGTGTAGTGGATTGACTTTGCCATGCCCTTATGAATTAGATAAAACTGCCATCAAATTAAATTTATTTAACGTTATATATAACTAATAAGTTAAGGCAAAACCTATCAAATAAAAGTAACAAAATCATGTTACAAAGCTACATTCATCAGTAAAAACTACCTAATAAATTTTATTAATAAATATCAGAATTCGAACCTGGATTTTTACACAAAGTTAATTTGATTCAAATAAAATATTATTTCCCCGTTATTTTCCGTCAATTTTCGCACGCATAAGCCGCGTACACATAAAGTTACACAGTCCCTAATGTGTGAACATGCCTTAACCGCCTCTTGCACTGTTTTGTTACAACTTACACCTTCCTTTTGATCAAGTTAATTGAATTTA
Organism: Manduca sexta; assembly: GCF_014839805.1. Lineage (NCBI taxonomy): Eukaryota > Metazoa > Arthropoda > Insecta > Lepidoptera > Sphingidae > Manduca > Manduca sexta. The sequence continues at coordinate 9,353,001 of NC_051121.1, read as the reverse complement.
TTGGTGAGAAAGGTGTGTAGAGTTTATTGTGCTATTACAGCGGGCGACTTGTGGGTGTTTGTGATACGAAGTGTATTTGGATATTGTCTTGTATTACTTCCTTGGTAAGAAATTTATTTCTAACTGGCCATTTATGTCACTATCTTTATAAATTATACATTTAAATTAAATATTACGCGCCCTTTATAGAAAAGTGAGTGTTACCCGCGTTAACTTAAGAACCTAAATTAAAAGTTGTGATCGACACACTACTCACTGACATAATTTTTTAATATTTTTTTTTTTATATAGTTCGCTTTGGAATATCTAAAGTCATAAGCGACAACAGCAGCAAGATAATACAATCAGTGGTCTATACTTATTTATAATAACCGTATTAAACTTAAAATATAAAAAGGAGCAAAATCAAATACACTTTAAATTCACATATAATCAAACTGACCCGACATCTAATCTCCAAAGCAATCTAAACCCTATTTACAAGAAAAATAAATGTTTACATCAAACCACAGCCATTAGATAATAACTGACGATGTAATGAAGGCAAATAAAAAGCGTTCAGTTCTCGATTCATTGCGATGCGGTTGCTATTGTTTTAACTTGTTTCGAAGTGTTGAGCCGGCTGAGTATTGTGACAGAAAGATGGACATGAATGTACCATTTGAACTCGATTGGAAATTTTATCAATATCTGTCCAATAAATAGATATATTAGCATTTGCAATTTATGCACAACGGCCCGGTCTTATGGGCTAAGTGCGGAAAAAGGAAAAACAACAACAGTACTTGCAATATGGAGTTTTTTGAACCATATAATGACAAAGAAATCGATATATTATGTTTAAATATTTGCAATATGGCTGTTTTAAACCATGTAATGTTGTATAGGAGCGCAGATTTATATATGTTTAATCTATTCTAATAATCGAAAAATCGATGAAGCCGTACGATATAATTGCATTGTAAAAAAAGATATTTTTTTATTACTAGTAACACAGTTTTATAACACCAACACATACATACATACATATTGTACAATTATACCATATTATTAAACACACATCATTACGCATTTATCCCCGAAGGGCTACGCAGAGGCGAAACCTGGGCACCCAGTTTTCGCCAAGTGAGTTCCGTCCCATGATGTGATAGGGGGCGAGCCTATCGCCAAACAATGTATCACAATAGGTCTAAAATGTTTTTATGGAAAAATACTCATTTATTCAACTATATCCAAAGCATGTAATATCACTCTAATCTCATCCAAAACTCACCTTAAACTATAGTACGGGCGTCCATCACGGCGAATGCGATGAGTGGACAGGTGCGCGCACGCATTATGATGATTGAGCTATTGTTCCCACGACCCCATACAATGTACGAACATGCATCACGGAATTCCTAAGGTCCAGTTACTCGGTATCTGGTTACTATCGAACGCGGAACTCGGCTTAAAATTCTGTTAGAGCTTTAATGCTAGAAGAAAAGCTTTTGACCAGTACATTGATTCGAAATTCAAAAATCTTTATAGTTCCACATGTCCGATCTTAGGCGTGTGCTTTTTAACGTCAACTTTGTATTACAATGAGTGGTTCAGACAGAAGTTAGTGTAAGTTCGTTTCCTATAATGGGTTTTGAGACTAGGCGATGTCTTTCGATATTTAATTAAACTTGAATGACCGTTACTGTTGAAATTTTGCATTAGTTACGTCTTTGCCTAACCCTTCGAAGATGAAAGCATGAGCTTATAATTGCTACTGCTTAGCTGGAGTGCTTTATACTTTAAGCGCTGTTCGAATAACATTTAACATTATAACAAACCAGCTTTTGCCCCTGGGTCCGCCCGCGTGAAAAAGTTTTTCACCAGCTTTTGCCCGCGGTTCTACTCGCGTGATAATATTTTGCCATGATAAAAAGTTCTTATCACTCAAGAAAAATGTAGCTTTCTTTTAGTGAAAGAATTTTCAAAATCGATTCAGTACTTCCAGAGATTAGCCTCTACAAGCAAACAAACTTACCTTCTATATAATATTAGTATAGATTAAGTGATGTTTTTTTATAACAAGGCATTATTGTAATGTCGGCTATATATTAAAACAATTATCTATTCGATTTTCCTTGTGTTAAAACTTAAATGAGTCTCACTTTCACCAATTTAAAGTTGTTAAGTGCTTCAAAGATTTAAGTATAATGTCTTTAATTAACCTTTTAATACGGAATGTAGCGAATTTATCTCTCTAATTAAACTAAACACGGTAATCTAAGATGTTTTGTATTAAGATTAAAATTATTATGTATACGGACCAGTATAGTAAATTATAAGCGAAAGTAAGTTATTACGGGTCTTGTGAAAAATTACTGACGATTAACTTATGGTGTTCGTCTCTACCCTCTCTCCTAGCACAATAGCGTGCATATAATATTTTTAGTACGAGTTTTGTGAAGAATTACCGGCGGTTAACTTATGGTGCCCGTCTCCCCTCCCTTTTCGTCTTCCTCCTAGCACAATACTGCCGTGTTAAAAGCAAAAGCGGTATATCAGGAACCTTATTTCGAGATAATCAAAGTTTTGTAAATATAGTTTTATAGATTTGTATGTAAAACTGAGATATGGAACTTCTTTTAAGGTTTTTTTTTAACAAGTTCTAACCAAGATACCTTTATTTAGGTAGGTTCATTGGATGGGTATTTCTGTAAGCTATCTGACGTCATAAAAATCAAGATATTGTTTTTTTTTAAATACCGCTTCTGAGCTTAGCACGACAGATTATAGGGTGCTTACAATATTTTTAGTACGGGTTTTGTGAAGAATTATCGACGATTAACTTATGGTGCCCGTCTCTCCAACTCCCCGTTCCCTACTAGCAAAATGGAGCGCTTATAGAATTTTGAATAGGTGTACTCCAAATTTATAAAATATATCCAAATTTATAAATTTATATACTTGATAGGTGTAGTGCCGAACCAACATTGAAGTGACGTAAGAGCAAGTGGAAATTGAAATGAGAGACTTAGTGTAAGACACTCGTTAAGTCTTGCTGTTCAGTTGGTAGAGTCAGCAAAAAAATATCTGCAAGAAGAACCTCAAGTCACCTACTACACTACAAGGTAATTTTAACATTGCATTGATAAATGGAATAACGTACTCGCATTTGCCTCTGGTAACATTGTGCCAAAAATCATGCAAGAATAACTAATATTTTCACCAAATTAAAAATCACGGTTCAACTTATCGACTTTTTAATCATTTTGTAGTTTAATGCGAATATGGTGTACGCGTGAGTATATTTATGATTACAAGTGGTATGTTGCCGCTGCAAAGAATGCTTTTTGAGTGGCAATAGTGGCATTAAGGCGTATAAAATTAAAATTACTTTTTTTGGTATATTTTTTTTAAACTTGCACGTTTTTTATCTTACATCTACAGTTTGAGTGACTTATTTTAATTATTATTTTCACTAAAATATGACCCTGTAAACTTAATTGAATTTCCACGCTAATAAAGCAAAACCTTAAGTATTTTTCAGTTATAAATTTTAGTTCCGGTTCCAACAATAACAATACGTAAATCGTTAAGCAAGTAAACAACACAAGAAAATCAATTGATGTAGTATTTTCCTTATTGTTTTTCATACAATAGCCCATTATCTATTCAAACACTCGATTAATATATGAAATGAATATTAAATTGAATGCAGTCACGATCAAGAAAACATTGTTGTTTTGTTAAAACAAAATGTGTTTTAAAATTGTTCTGTTTGTATTCTAGGACCATCAAAATAACATAATTTTATGATGATAAGTCGAAAATACTGTTCAATATTATTATATAGCTTACTATTTTTTTCCTGCAGGTATGCGTGTGTTTTTACGAAAGTAAAATAAAATACACCCTGTATTACAAATTAGTTTTCAATCAGTAAAGATAGTAACATCGGATCAAAAGATTTTTTTTGTTTTTCAACTATACAAGCCTAAATAAAACTATATAATACTAATAAAATATACAAGCCATCGTCATCACGTGATAGAAAGTTCAGCATCCTAGAGATACAGTTTTGCCTCTACCTACCCTTGTACACTATAGAGGCTTAAGTACGAAGCAAATACATATGTATTCGGGTTTGAAGGACATTGTAGCCAGTGTTACTACTAACATAATAAGACTTAACATCTCATGTCTCAGGATGGTAAGTGCAATGGAATATCAAACAATACTTTATACTTCAAGATGTTGGATGGTGTTAAAAAAATATTCTACGTATTTTTAGATCATAAAGAAACATCGCATTGTAACTTAACAACTAAAACATTTCCAACAGCATTCGGTGTTTAATCAATATTAATTTATTTATTTTCACCCTCAACGCTTGGTAGTGGATCGATTTTCCCAAGCAATTCATATAGAATTATTGCCCTTATAAACATGTTTGTCATATAAGAATGATCATAAAAAGCTGCGTGGGCGCAACTGACCGACATGTATGCGTAATCAAGCTCTAATTTTATATAGTTTTATTATTGTACTTTGAGTGGTGACAGACATTGTAATAAAGGTGCGGTAAAACAACTTTGGAAGGAAGTATCGGCTGGCCTTTTTTTGATGTAGTTTGAGGAAATTGTTTTATTTCATTAGTATATTAGTTTAAGGTGGCAGGGTAAATTTTATCTTAAACCAGGACAAAGTTACAGAACCTATATTACAATGAAATATTGAATAACAAGCCAGAACGAGCTAATAAAAAGATTTTATATACTATTAACAAATAAACTACAAAGGAATATGATATATCAAATAATATAGAAATATCAACACCTTATAAGTGGCGATAGCCTAGTTGGGTGTGGAACGGACTGCGAAGACGAATGTCCGCAGGTTCAAATTCCAAGGGCACACACCTCTGACTTTGCCAAAAATCATGTGTGTATTCTTTGTGAATTTATCGTTCGCTTTAACGGTGAAGAAAAACATCATGAGGAAACCTGCACATTTGAGAAGTTCTCTATAGGAATTTTCTAAGGTGTGTGAAGTCTACCAATCCGCACTAGGCCAGCGTGGTGGACTAAGGCCTAATCCCTCTCAGTAGTAGAGGAGGCCCGTGCTCAGCAGTGGGCAAGTATATAATACAGAGCTGGTATTATAATTATTAGTAACACCTTATAACTAAATAAAAAAAAATATATCGTAATTAGTATACCAACGTTAGGTAAAATTTTATATAGATCGATACGACAAAATCTCAAATTACGTAACAGGAAAAAAATACAATAATTCCCTGAAATATTAACAATAAGTTACAATACTGTGTCTTTCCCATACGAACGCCTTGTAACTCTCAAATCAGCTGCGAATGACGGATGACATGTCATATAATTTTAATTGTATGATTAATTGGATCACAACCGGTTCGAGTGAAAGTGGACTCTACAGCTTACGCGATAAAGTTCCGATTGTTATACACACAATGTGTCAGCATAATTAATTATTTTCATTGTAAATTATTTTTGATTATAACTAGATGTGATTTTGATGTCTGATTCTGTGTTGCGGCTCATTTGTTTTGAGATATTCAGGTCCATTGTGATAATAAATTACTTCGAAAAATTTTGTGTTTTCACTGTCATATTTTTACAAGACTAGACGGCGCGGCTGCGTCTGCGTCGATCATCTTTTACGGAATAAAATTATAATAACTATATAGTAGAATGCATCTAAAATATCCACTTCAATTCCATGAAACAAATTCGTTGATCCAATTCAACATAAACACAAAAAGAGCAACGATAGCCTAGCTGGGTGTGGAACGGACTGCCAAAACGAATACCCAAGGACACACATCCCTGACTTTTCTGAAATCATGTGTGTATTCTTTGTAAATTATCGCTTGCTTTAAAAGTGAAGGAAAATATCGATAGGAAACCTTCATACATGAGTAGTTCTCTACATGAATTTTGAGGGTGTGTGAAGTCTCACAATCCGCACTAGGCCAGCGTGGTGGACTAAAACCTAATCCCTCTCAGTAGTACAGGCCCGTGCCCAACAGTGGGACAGTAATACAGAGCCGATATCATTTATTTAAAATTACGTAACAAAACACACACAGTGAAATACTCTAAACATCCATTCATGTGGTGATATAATTGTTTTGTCCGCGAGTGGGCGGAACACATTACCGTTCAGTTATCGACTTTACTCAAAATGGTCGAGTAACGACAATGAAACAACTATATTATTCAAGACAGTTAAATTCGCCTACGGATGACGATTCGTTTGGTAATCTTTAGGTATATAATATTACTTTATTAACGCTTTGAATGTTTTTATCTATAGAAGTATTAGAGTGTTTAGATTATCAGTGTAATAGTTTTCGTGTTCGGTATTTTCGCTCTGCGGTGTCGGGTTTGTATCCCGGGTCGGGCAAGTGTGTATGTTTGAAAGAACTAATTATAATGACATTGTTTCAGAGCCATCTTAGCGTCATCTTAGCTATTGCATTATATCATTGACATTACTAGACGCCGAAAACCCAAAATTCTCAATTCACCTTCCTTCCGACATTGCTTTTAAGAGGCGATGGTGACTATTTACCATCACAGACCCACTTGCATATTAACAGTTAGAAAAACGACGCTTAATGAGTTTTTCTCAAAATAAATGTACGTAACGGAATAGTATTTATGAAATATTATTACGAAATCTGTCTCGTATATTTTTTCATTCGTTAAATAATATATACAATGAATGATAAACGGATGGGACGGAAAAAAATAAAGTTTTGTAAAAACTATTTCGTTACGTACATTTATTTTAAGTAATAGTCTAATAAAATGTCATTTATTTTACCTCTTACCTAATTTTTACGATACACAAACGATAGTGCTATTCTCTTAAGTGAACACCTCAGAATAAAATGTAAAACAATATACAAAAGTAGCGTATCAAGTAAGATAAAAGTAATCTAAACAGAAATACCTTATTGCTTTTCGATCAGCGGTTCTCAAGTTCGATTTCCGAGTTGATTTCTGGTTATGAAATTTGTATTGGTGACAATAATCAAATTTTTGTTTAAAATACTTTTTTTTAATTTATTTATTACACTTTATATACAAAAAGTATAAAGACAGCCTTAACGCCGAAGGCACTTTTTACCAGTCAACCTTTAGGTGGTGCTGAGACTAAAATTATTTTTTAATAGTTTAACAGATATGACGCTACAGTGAAAAAGAAATCTAATAAATCTTAATCATTAAAATTATGACCCTAATCTATTAGAAACCGCATAATTCCAATCTAATAAAATTTCACACATTCATTTTTATATACACACACACACATCACGCATTTATCCCCGAAGGGGTATGCAGAGGCGCAACCAGGGCAGCCACTTTTCGCCGAGTGTGTTCCGTCCCAGGATGTGATAGGGGGCGAGCCTATCGCCATATCGGGCACAAATTCTAGACTCCGGGCTGATACTGAGCAGAAAAACCCAAATATCACTTTGCCCGACCCGGGATTCGAACCCAGGACCTCAGAGCGCTGCCGTACCGCGCATGCAGTACAACTACGCCACCGAGGCAGTCAGTTTTATATAGTTATTAAAAATGAATATATTTTCCTTTTTTATTTTGTTCCTTCCACTCGCCCGGCAAAAGTTTGGAAATCGCTGTGTTAAACTATTGTCTCGCGTAGGCCGTTCTTCGGAACTTTATTACGCATAAGCATATGATTATTTATACAAGTATGTTACGATTCCGACGGCTCAGTTTTCTTTTATTACTTTATTTGTGTTATAAAACCTTTTTCAACAACTCAAGTGTTGATTTATATGTAATCAGCTTCGTTTTATGTAACATTTGAATATCGAATCGATAACGGTGATCCGGTGTTATTTAAATTGATATTCAAGTTTATTATAAAGTAGAGCAGTAGAGGAAATAAATAATGTCATAATACATTTTATTATATTGTTTTTTGTTGTTTTAAATTGACAAAATGTCAATGAATGCGATTCATTTTGATAAAATATGTTTTTGTTTCTATTTATTTGTAATAATATGTTGACATCTGCATTTTATAACAGTAGATAGAACACACCCTTTTTTTCATATTTTTTTATTGACTAAAGGAGGTTACTCTTTTTGCTCTATGTATTTTTTTATTTTTCATTTGAATTTCCGGCTTAGCTAAGTAACAAATATACTTACGAAAACTATAATCGATTTACATTAGGCACCAACTTCATAAAAATGATTCCTGTCCATATAAAACATCTCATCATAAAGTTCAATTATTTAGTTTGTAGTGTTTTATAAATCACTTTTTTAATCCTACTGTAGTCTGAAAAGAGACGGGTGTGCTTTTAATACACAATATTAAATTAGAAATAGATAGAACCTGGAAACTATTTTCGCTTGTAAAACATGCCAACTTCGTCATGAAATCTATAAATCGAAGATTCCCATCCATTTTGCAGCCTACGTACGCCAGCGGTTACACTCAATGCTTATACAACTAAAACATAAATTTAATAGACTATAAAATTAGTTATTAACAACAAAACATCTAAACGGTATCTGTCACGCATAAACGAAGACTAACTAGTACTCAAGCAAGTCTGGTTCGGTTAAGTTTAATAAACCAAGCAATGATTTGATCATTAATCATCAATCGATAATCGCTTCATAAATACATAAGTTCATAGGTGAAGTACTATGTTATTAGTTTATTAATAAAACTTAGGCGGATTTTTAAAGGAAAAATTATCCTATTAATAAATAAGATAGTATAAATTGTTAAAATTATGTCGGCATGGTTCGTTGTGTATATTTTGCTATCAGGATGCGACTTTGAAATAAGCCACTATGGAAAACTTTATCACTAGTGTGATCTATATAAACGAGAACAAATATACTGTACCCTTAATCAGAACATTTCATTTGGAACTGAAGTTGAAAATATGTCACAAGCAAAGCTTATATCAAGTAACACGATCATTAAATACTTGCTTTTGCCCGCAGGAAATAACTTTCCGGGAAAAACGTCCCTTTATATATTTTCTCGGGATAGAAAGTACCCTATAACCTTTCCAGGGTTTTAAACTATCTCCATACCAAATTCATAAAAATCCACTCAGTAGATTTTGAGAAAATCTATCACATACAGACAGACAGAAAAGCGGACTTTGTTCTATAATACATATATATTATATAGAAACGTATTTTCCATAAATACAAGACAAAATCGATATCAAATCTGTTTATCACGAGGGAATACCAAACATATACGATATTTCGTCATTAAACGCATTTCTACCAACATAAACTATTTATTTATGGAGCTATCAAACCTAGACGAAACAGCTAAATGACATAAGCCAATATTGTAGATTGGAAATGTTAACATGTTTTTATGTTTGTTGCATTGTAGTGTTGCAATTTGCATTTGATATTGCAAGATGACTCATATTACACTACAAATAATTGTTATAAACATATTGTGAGATAGCAATAATCATTTTATTTACCTTATTCTATATAACTGTGATATCCGTGGCGAAGGACGCGATGAGCCGGTTATGCAACAATTGACCGCGCGTTCGATTCCGGCATTTTGACAAATTTTAATAACATCAGCTGGAACTTTGCTTTAAAAGCAATATACGTCGTAAAGACATTAGACTTCTCATAATGCGTGGAACTTAGAAAATATCTATTTTGTAGTCAACATATAATTTATAAGTTATTTAGAGCAGTTACACAATGTGATATATAGATTGAACTAATTTGATATTAAAATAGAAATCATGTCTTTAGGACTTAAAACCCAAACCTAAAACCAATGAGCATTTACTGATTATATTATTTATTATTTATCCATTTATTTTTAAGGCCTAGAGCCAATGGCCTTGAGCATTTTTTTCCATACATGACATACAGACATACCTACGGACGGGAATGTATTAATACTTACGAATACTTTTTCTAAAAAATCAACTTAAGGTCTTTTAGAAAATTTTAAACTACCAGATTATTAAACAATTATTAAACAGTTATTAAAATAATCGGTACTTTAGAAGTAATTGCAACGTGTCAACTATTTTGGTGACATATTCATTATCCAAATTGAAATAATAAGATATTGCAAACATATATATAATATATATTTTTTCTACAAATATTATAAATTTCGATTAGATAGCCTCAAAAAATACGGTAAGCACGCCGTTTTCTGGAGGGACTGCCTTAAGTACGTATCATTATTTTCACACTCGCTTGCACCGGTTTAAAACCAATACAATTGAAACTTCCGAAGTCACAGAGGAACAATCAATAACTTGTATTAGTACATCATAAAACCTGGAAAAAACGAAACAAGCATGCGTGGGTGTAAAGGGCCGCCGCACCGCCTTATTTGTCAAACAGGTGACACAGACGTTTAAAATACGAGAATTCCGTAAGATTTTCGATCGTACACTATTATCATAATGTTTGGAATTTGATAGCACCTGCTTTTTACAACGGTATTGTAGAATTTTAAATAAAGAGGATTGTAGACTATTTTTACGGCAATAAAATGATCTGTAATAATAAATAATAATATCAGCCCTGTATTATATACTTGCCCACTGCTGAGCACGGGCCTCCTCTACTACTGAGAGGGATTAGGCTTTAGTCCACCACGCTGGCCTAGTGCGGATTGGTAGACTTCACACATCTTCGAAATTCCTATAGAGAACCTCTCAGATGTGCAGGTTTTCTCACGATGTTTTCCTTCACCGTTAAAGCGAACGATAAATTCACAAAGAATACACACATGATTTCAAAAATGTCAGAGGTGTGTGCCCTTGGGATTTGACCCTGCGGACATACGTCTTGGCAGTCCGTTCCACACCCAACTAGGCTATCGCCACTTTTTAATTGATTAGTATCAATTGCTTTTTAGTAATCATGTAATTTGTGGCTTATATATCTATACATGTTGTGTTCGCTTCAAGAAGGCTGTTAACTTTTGTTATTGAACATAATGTAATAATTTTACTCTTGTAAACTCTGTACTGTGTACAACCAGTTTTGTGAAATTAATATAAAAGATTATTAAGTCCAATAAAGTGTCTACATTAAATATTTCTACCAAAGATTCAAATTTTATATCTAAGTATTCGCCACACGCTTATTATAAAAGCTGAATTCATGATGTCAATTTGATTATATTTCTTTGCCAAATCATTGCACGAGCAACACACTCTAGTAATGGGATTTTAATATGAGGTATTGTGCAAATACGAATATTATATTGGTAGGTATCTAATACGTGAGAGTCCGCCTGGGTAGGTACCACCGCAATGTCTATTCCTGCCACCAAGCAGGAGTGTATAGTCACTATTGTGTTACGGTTTCAAAAACATTGTAGACAGTGTAACTAATGGTCATAATAAGACTTAACATCTCATGTCTCAAATGGCGAGCGCAGTGGAATACCAAACAACACTTTGTAATTCAAGATGTTGGATGGTGTTTCTACTGTTTATGGGCGGTCGTATCGCTTACCATCAGGCGAACGGGAAGCTTGCCTCGTCATTAGAAGTAATAAAAAAAACAAATACGAATATTTAACATTGTAAAATACTGTTCCCACGATATTATGCATTTATTGATTGGAAATAATATTATCTGTTTTGTGATATCCAAACTGTTATATTTTATTCTAAAAATGGACTAAAATGATTTCGAATACGTTAACCTTTGATTTAACATGAATCATCTACTAATATAGGAATCATCTGCATTCTTATAATCATAACGATCGTATTCTGAAGAGCAATAAGACGAACGATTCACCGGAAGTGAGGTAAATGAATACAATTTGAAACGCAAGGAAGCCGCTTGTATTGATTGCGAGGTCTAAGCTTTAAGAGCTAGACATATTCTAATAGTGTCATTTGTATTATGTAACTGTATTATTAGAATTTTATTACTAGAGCGGCATTAGCCTAGTTGGTTGTGGAACGGACTGCCGAGACGAATGTCCGCAGGTTAAAATTCCAAGGGCACACACCTCTGACTCTTCTAAATTTATGTGTGTATTCTTTGTGAATTATCGCTTGCTTTACGGTGAAGGAAAACATCGTGAGGAAACCTGCATACCTGAGAAGTTCTCTATAGGAATTTTGAGGGTGTGTGAAGCCTACCAATCCGCACTAGGCCAGCGTGGTGGACTATGGCCTAACCCCCCTCTAGTAGAAGAGGAGGCCCGAGCCCAACAGTGGGATAATGTATAATACAGGGCTGATTTATTACTAGACTGCATCGGTGGCTTTGTTGTACTGCGTGCGCGGTGGGACCAATTCTTTGAGTTTCTGCATTAGTCGGAATATTGCATTAATTGCACTATTGCCTAACACTTCAAAGACGAAGGTGTGAGCTTATAATTTCGCTGTTCAGATGGAGCGCTTCTCTCGGTGGCGTAGTACTGCATGCGCGGTACGCCAGCGCTCTGAGGTCCTGGATTCGAATCGCAGGTCGGGCAAAGTGATATTTGAGTTTTTCTGCTCACTATCAACCTGGAGTCGGAATTTCGTACCTGCTATAGTCATAAGCTTAGGAAGGAACACACTTGCCGAAAAGTGGGTGCCCTGAAACATCTCCGCTACGGCGATTAAGGAGTGATGTGCGTTTATTACTAGACTATGTACAACACGCGGTCTATTATAAATTTTGCCTAGAATAAAAATAAGGTAACTTATAACATACTGACTAATATATGTATATAAATTTTCTGAAATAAAAAAAAAATACCTGGAATTGTGCACGCGATAACGTTCATTCATATAATCAATTATATGGACTATTTGGGTCAAATTGTATCAAATTCAGTATATCATTTTTTGCATTTACTTCTACAAAACATGCAAACATATGCCCAAACCGCTGAATTACAAAACAATAATTGAATTTCGACAGACAATTTCAAGAATACAAACCTCGGTTACCTCTAATGGATGATTTGATGAACAAGGAAGTGGGTAACAAATTACCCGTCCATTTACAATGGTAATGTTAGCCACCTGCCACACGCCAATTTTGACTTGCATGCCTTGTTAGATTGTTTTTCTAAGCGGTATGGGATGAAAAAGGTTTTGATGCGGTATACTTTCTTTAGTGTACTTAGGATAAGATCCCAAAAAAAAAAGGACTTAATAGTGGTGGGTATACATCTTACGTGATCTATTTACATGTGGCAAATGTAGTGGTTATGAGAATTATAAATATTACGTGGGTATGTGTAAAATATTGTCGGACCATCGTCGTTTTATTATACCTAACAATCATTTGTTCCAGGATTTCATTAATCGTTGTTATTCTTAAGTACCAGTATCTGTAATGTTTAGATAAAGGCTATTTATAGCTTTTTATATTATGTATAAATTATTAAATCAATTAGTCAAAGAAATAGCGACTTTAATATTAATGAATACATTATAATTTCCTTTTCATTCTTTAAGTTCTTTGCTACCCACGCTACAATGTAAATTAAGATTTACTTATAAGCCCCGATTTAACGCAACATTATTCCTTATTCCTAGTTTACAATGAACTCTAATGGCATTAAACTTCATAGCCTACGAGAATCTAGTTATACTGGATGGTAATTTCCATGCAACGTTGACCACCGTGATCCTTGTGTTTCCTTTATCTAGGAGGTCAAGTAACGGTGGTTTTCCAGTCTTATATTGTAAACTATACGCCTCACTTGCTAAGGTTTTAATAACAATAGTTATTAGCATTGTTATATTGAGAGTAATAAAACAGGATTTTAGTATTATATCAATAATAGGTAATGGACTGCATTGGTGGCGTAGTTGTAATGCTTGAGTACGGCTTCCCTGATATCTCGGATTCGAATGCCTGGTCAGGTAAAGTGAAATTGGGTTTTTTTGATTATAAAATGGCGTGTGGAATTTCTGCCCGGTATGGCGATAGGGTCGTACCATATCGTATCAACGGTATCGTACCCTTGGCGAAAACTGGGTGTCTTGGTTACAACTCTGCCTACCCATGCCGGGATAAAAGCGTGATGTGGTTTTGTTTGGTTTGTTTAATAATTGTGGTTAGTATTTAATTTACCGTTGAAAAATGATTTTTATAGTAGCGGACGAGAAAATTACTTGATGTTCTATTTCCGTAATTGACTATAGCAGTTCTTTTTTCTTTTTTTATCTTAATATTCAACGTAGCGCCATAAATAGATATATCTCTTCCACCCATGTCAAATCAACATATTCCTGTAAATAACGTGATCCATGACCACAACGTTTCTAAATATTTCAGTGGTAGGATTTTGTATCCGCCCGGATAGCGACCCCCGTTCACAAGTTATTCAATCCCACAGCAGCCCACATAAGTATGTTGCGTTCCGGGATCAGCCTGTGTATATCCAGTACAAACAGGCCAACATTGTGTCGACTACCGAGAGTTAATCATCTCTTGTCAATCTACATTCTATTGGAAACCACTCCACTTACCATCAGATGCAGTTGGGTCACATTACCTTGCTGTACAAAAAAAGATATAATTTAAATTAAAAATTAAATTTAAAAATTTATGTTATAATTGAGCATAAAATAGCATGTTGCTTTTCAATTTTAATCCATAGTTATAACAATATAAATCAATAAAATAGGCCGTTAAAACAATTTAAAACACGAAAAACTACACAATTAAGCATAATCTGGTAACAAATGATGACCATAACTCAACATTGTCTTTGTCTTAAATGTTAACCACAACGGTGTATTCTTACACTTTGAAAAATATTTGTATGGGAACAATATATTCAGATGTCGTGAGAAAGTTTTTAATATATTCATGGTTGATAAAATGACTCTATCTGCTTAGGGCCGGCGCACATATAGAGCGGAGAGCGGCCAACTTTTTATTGTCAAACTATTATCAACATTGTGTTCATTGAAATTATATTCAAAATCAATTAACAATGTAATGCTATATATTGTTGTGTTAATGGATTTTGAATATTATTTTAATGTAGCCAATGTCGATAATAGTTTGACAGTAAAAAAATATCTGCGCTGCGCTCTGCCGTATACGCGCCGGTCCTTAGTTCATTGTTAAGACCCGGCCGGTATATTTGGGTTTAAAATTGAATATGTTTCACATAAATGCTATAGAAGATGTAATTTAAGGCTAATATACTACGAACTGACGCCATCTGGTGTTGTACTCTGTAGGAATTTTATTGATCTTATATTTGAAACATAATCAGAATTGATTAAGCCTTTGCATACAGATTTGTCGCTATTTTGTCACTGTTGGATTGTTTATGTAAATATAACCGTATTTTTGGATATTTAGGTATTTAATATATAATGATAAGGATTTCTATATTGTTGTAATATACACCTTGTTATATGCAAATAAGGTTCAGTTTTTCTTAACAGATACGACCTTCAAAATAATACATAGTATTGACATAATCACTTGACGTCAGAAATAGACAATACAATATTTATTTAGGAAATCTTACAAAGAACCCGCCACCTAATTTAATTATCTACAGGCAAAGGAAACCCGCCATCTCATTTAATTATTTACAGGCAAAGGAAACCTGCCATCTAAGTAAGCTCTAAATAAATGCCTAACACTGTCGTGTTTTTTAAAATAAATATCCCACGATGAAAGGCAAAAGAAAAATATCTTTAAGTGATAAAATATTAGAGGAAACCAAAGGTCACGGGGCATTGTTTAACATAAGAAATATTGTTAACGCGCTTCGATATCAAATGACGCTAGGAAGACAAATTGTTGTATCCATCGAACATTATTCTCATCGTGTATGGGTTCGTAGATCGATGCTTGAGAGATTTTAATTGACATGTGAATCTTTAATGTTTTTATTCTATACGTGAAACTATAAATGGTTGAATAATTATTAAGTTATGATAACGAGTGATAAAACAATAAACATATCACGGCTTTGTCCCAGAAAAGTTAGGTAGAGGCAACCAGGGAACCAACTTTTCACCTTAAGTGTTCCGTTCCACTGTACGATAGGGAGACAGCTTATCTCCATATCGGACACTATAATCAGACTCCGATACTGGGCAGAAAATCAAATATCATTTTCCCGTCCCGGGATTCGAACCCTGTAGCTCAAAGCGATGCAATACTACGCACACAATACAACACCACCGAAACAATTTTTAATCCATCAATTAAAATTTACTTCACTGATTTAACACATAAAATACACCCAAGTTAACACTGGCGATTTTAACCCGATGACAATTTAACCGATGACAATTTAACCGATCGCTTACCGTAACCGCTATCTTGTACGGATCTGCCTATCGCTTACTGCTAGCGCCTAATTGGGTTTAAAATGGATAGTTAACTATTTTCAAGCTAGAATGATTATAAATTAGCATCGATAGCTTGTGTGAAGAAGCAGGTTCGGTAAAGGATAATTTAAATGAGGACTATATTGTTCGTGTATTTATACATTTTTATAATTAAGACGAGCAAGTTATACGCGTGATTATAAACATGGAATACCTCTTTTATTAAGAAGCACTGAACTGCACCTCTGACTTTTCTAGAAAATTATGTGTGTATTCTTTGTGAATTATCGCTTGCTTTAACGGTAAAGGAAACTTGCATACCTGAAGTTCACAATAGGAATTTCGAGGGTGTGTAAAGTCTACCAATCCGCACTAGGCCAGCGTGGCGGACTAAGGCCTAATCCCTCTCAATAGTAGAAGAGGCCCGTGCCCAACAATGGGACAGTATATAATACAGGGCTGATGATGATGATGAACAACACTAGTAACTCTGAAACATTAGGTGGTAAGTCTCATGTGCCGTATAATGGGGGCATCTTAAGAATTTCGCCATGGTATGCCAGTCGTAAGAGGTGACTTCATGGGGGTATTGAAGGAGTAGTTGGCCGTGGGCTGGCTGTTGGCTCTCTTAATGGAATTAAGCTACGCGATGGACGACAATGCTTATAGTTGGCCTATTGCTGTTGTTGGTGTCGAGGGTGATATTTGGAGTTTGGGGACGCCTTTAAAATTTAGAGATAGGGACTGCGGCATCATGCAGGAGCGGCCTTGTTGAGCTAGTATAACAAAATACGCCAGGGCCGTCATGTATGCGCTGAAGAAGGCCTGCGAATTTTGATTGCTATGCTGATGTAGGGTGCACGTAGGATTAGGGACTCGGACCAATCTCTTGAACGATGCTATTAATCTCGAGTATAAATTGAGTCGTCAAAAACGGCTAAACCAACATAACCGTTCCACTAACTTCCCAGCAGTGGTAGTGATAACGCGATTTTTCCCGAAAAAGAGTCTATGCTCTATATCTAATTAATACCTTTAAAGTGGAACAATGCAAAGTTTATACACTCCTACTTAGCGTCAAGAATATATCTATTACCATGGTTTCTATGCCGAACTATAGTAGTAGGTATACTTAGTATGAAGTTAGAGTCTAGTTTCCTCAAAAAATATAAATCATGTTATAAATATTGTATGCATTATAACGTGATGTTTTGTTAGTGTTTACGTTCGCACAGCCGGAAACGGGTAACATGTTTGAAAACATCTTAAGATTCGTCAGTAAAACGAATTTCAACATGCTTAACAATGCGAACACACTTGGATAGATTAACGTAAAAGTGGATTATCTAATATAAATTATTTAAGTGTAAACCTATCTTTTTTATATAACGTGTAGTAAAGGTTTATTATATATCAGATAGAAGAATAGAAGTGACCCTCTGCACCAGATCTTAAGCGAAATGAGGTCAGAGTGTTGACTGACGAGGAATTAGCCTTCACTAGTCGACACAATTATGTCGGCCTGTTTGAAACTGGATATACTTAGACTGATCCCGAAACGCGACACACTTACCTGGAGCACTATGACGAGTTATACTTCTTGTGTATTGTGGTCGCTATCCAGGCGGATACAAATATCCCACTACCAGGATCTCGTGTGGTAAAGTTAACGCGGGAACGATATAGTATAATTATGTATGATGATGATGAATAATATCAGCCCTGTATTATATACTGACCCACTGCTGGACACGCGCCTCTTCTACTATTGAGATTAGGACTTAGTTCATCACGCTGGCCTAGTGCGCATTGATAGACTTTACATACCCTTAAAACACTTATAAAGAATTTCTCAGGTATTCAGGTTTCCTTCACCGTTAAAGCCAGCGATATTTCATAAAGAATCATAACTTTAGAAAAGTTAGATATGCGTGTCCTTGAGTTTTAAACGTCTTTAAATATTAATCGCTCCCAAATTTATACCCACGATACTCAAGTGCATGTAACAATCTATTATCAACTGAGCTAGTCCCCTTCTGTTTAACGGATCCGTCACGATTTAGAACTGACTAAACAAAATATATATTAGGAGTTATATTATGCTAGAATCTATTTGGTTGAATAGATTTGTATGTTTGATTCACAGAATATAGATTATTTCCTATACATATAAGTAACGGTTTTCGCGTTAGGTGTATAAAGTTATCTAAATAATAAAAAATATAGCTTCCTATTATTCAAGGAACTTTAAAAATTGAAATCGTAATAGAATAGTTTCCTAATTTTAATTTTAAACATTGCTTTACAAGAAACAGAAAATAACACGATAAACAAATTCTCCAGTAAATCAGCATCAAAATTGGTTGATAAAAATCAGTTATTCATATTAGAAATATTTTTGTAAGTAAAATTGGAGCGAGGTAGGGGTATCGGGCTATTCCTTTCTCACGCCTGCGGCTTTATGGCCTGTGACATTAAATGACGTCACAGTTTGTTATATCTTATAACTTATGTATTATTCCAAGGATTTTCATATTTCTTTTTCTCTTAGATTTTGATGACACACATATTTGATCAAAATATTTTTAAAAAGTAGTCAACTCAGTTTATTCCATAATTTGGGCATTAACAAAATCAGCTTTGAATACCAATATAAATTAAGTAACAAAAATGAAAAATATATATCATAAATTTTTAGTCGACCATGGAACTCTTCTATTACACTCAAAACTTCACAAATTCTATTATGAACACAATGCTCCCGTTGTATCAGCGCTAAGTAGCTCTAGGTAGTGACGAGTTAATCTACCAGTGACGGGATCACGTCGTTAGATCTGTCGCCGGATAACTACCGCTTGTAAACGATTAAATGGCACTTTAGTTTGTGACATGTGTATTTAGTGGGATTTGTTTGAAGCCGTGATATAGACAGTTGTCTGTACGATGGGTTAGATGGCAGCATTGTCGCAGAGCAGTTGTGCTTAGCTTGGTTGTATTTGATGCAATGAGATTGCAGGATAAGTGTAACTGTCAAAAACAGGTGGCTGATTTAAATACTGCTTAGTTTTTTTTTTATACGTTAAAGACAAAGTGAGACCATTGCACCTGATGGTAAGTGGAATGGGATCCAGTAGAATGTCGACTGACGAGAGATGAATACCCCTCGGCAGTCGACACAATTATGCTGGTCTGTTGGATTCGGATAAACACAGGCTGATCCCGGGACACGACACACGTAGGCCACTATGGCGGGTTTTCACACCTTGTGTACGGGGGTCGCTATCTGGGCGGATATAAACATATCCTACCACCAACAAAAGTAGTGTTCCTAGAAAGCCGCTGATATGTTTTGTGACATACAAATGCGGTTGATTTTGTCTTATAGCAATTTTAGTCTATTGTGACAGCAGTATAGTCTCTAAATAAAAAATAAACACAACATAATATGATCGTGTGATAAAAGCCAAATCCCCCTGTACTAGATCATTGTTTCAATACAGGGGAATGCTCTGCACTATTCCGATGTTTGAATGATACATTAATACTATTTTTTTCATTGAAGTAATATATTATATAGACACGAACGTCCGTATAAACTATTTGTTCAAAATCTGAACTAAAATGGCAACCAAAACGTCACTGTTATAACCTATTTATTCAGTTGAACAACAAATAACTTTACTTATTTGACAAATTTTTTTTATTCACGTCCATTATTTACACTTACACTCGAGTTTTTATATTATGAGCGCCACTTCGTAAACAACCACGAGCTGTCAATATTTACACCATACTAAAGCAGTTGTATGGATTGCAGTTCAATTCAGTTGAACACGGTGAATGTCCGGAACCCCAAATCGAGTATGTAGTACATATAAATCGACGATTTTTTTTATGGTTCTGGTTTTAATCCTATATTTAGCTATAATAAGACATAGAAACCAGAATCTAGTTATAGCAAGATCTTGATCGATAATACAATGCACTAAAAACTATTATAGATCAAAATAAAAAAGTGCTTACACATGTAACGTGTTATCTCTAATAGCGATCTTTGACAGGTAACCTAGAAAAGAAGCCTAAGGACAAACAATAAAAATAACTTTTGAAATAAACGTGTTGACTACGTACATTCGTTTCATATATACTTGTTATGTTTGTAACAAGTTAAACTAAAAATGTATATGATAATAAACAACTTTTAAGTACTTCATTTTAGCAACTCGAGTTTTACGATCAGCCATGTTTTTTATATTGTTTGGAATGACTAGACGTGCTTGCCTTTCGTTTGATAAGCGATACTACCGCCCATAAACAGTAGAAACACCTTCTAACACGTGAATTACAAAGTATTATTTGGTATTACACTGCGCTCGCCATCCTGAGACATGAGATGTTAAGTTTTATTATGTCCAGTAGTTATACTGGCTACAATGTCCTTCAAACTATAACACAATAGTGACTACACACTGCTGGCGGCAGAAATAGACATTGCGGTGGTACTTAACCAGGCGGACTTTCACATACGAGCGAGCTACCACCAGTAAATCACATTAGATTCTCACAAAAGTCGTAAAATGCTATTCATCTCTGCGTTCATATGATTCTTATCTTTTACACTATTTGAGTGCTTTTCTATAGAAATCCATCTGAGAAGTTATCTATAGGAATTTCGAAGGTGTGTGAAGTCTACCAATCCGCACTAGGCCAGCGTGGTGGACTAAGGCCTAATCCCTCTCAGTAGTAGAGGAGGCCCGTGCTCAGCAGTGGGACAGTATATAATACAGGGCTGTTATTAGTAGTGCTTTTCTATACCACGAAAAATAATAAACTTCTCAATAACCAAGAAAAGTATTAAACTAAAACACAGCGCCTTAACAGACGGTACAAGACAGCGTTTGTACGAAACACCGCCCGTTCCACCTGTCCGATACACGTTAATTATATTCCGATAATTAAAGCGGCTTGTCACTAATGCAGGAATTGTTTGATGCGGTATTATGATTTTGGGTATTTTGTTAGTATCAAACGTGGTGGTTATAGAGCTTTGTCGGTACTTTTGAAAGGTCTTGACAGTATTCAGTAGTCCAACTGAGTGGATGAATTTGGTGTAGTTCTGTTAATGTCAGCTACATTCGATGATATTTAACGTATACTCTTGCCTTTCGCAATCCTATTCTTTTATATGTATACAATACATGAGAAATTCCAATGATACAGTGAATTGATCTACTATAAAACACAAAACATAATAAAATAAAATCAGTAATAATGATTTTTAATTGGTAAATAATTTTAAAAGTTATCAATGAAATATTTTTAGACATAAAAAGTATAGGTCATTTTTTACTCACTTTCTAGCTTTCTATGAAATATTTTTAGGCATTAAAAACCATATGTCATTTTTTACTCACTTTCAAGCTTTCTACGTATTTATTCCTATACAATTTCACACCAAACAAACTTCATGCACTTACCTTCTCCACACATTATACATGCATTGTAAAATCAATGTACAAGTCTGAACAGTGAATTTTTCGACGGACAACTCGGATTAAGGGGATTAATATCAATCATACCCACAAATTGGTGGTTGCGTCACCGCTACCAAGTGAGGATTAAGTCGAGGAAAAAACGCTTTCTTTCGATTGTTGATTGGCTTGTTGCTTTTTATTGCTTGACATTGAATTGTTAAGTGCGAGGAACGCGCTTTGATGAGGGTTCCGTAGTAGCTGGTGGCCTACCACCTATCCAATATATCCTAATATATTTTATGTCCATAGCGACCACCGTAAACAAGATGTTATATCCATACCCCCTTATTCATAGACGTTATTTATCCAAGGACGGAGCAAAGCTGTGATAACAGGTCTGTTTCTCAATGCTGAAATATGGCAGCCTTCGCAATGCGCAGACATAGGGCTGTTGTGATTGGCTAATATTTATATACAACTTGAATCTAGTTGGCTGTCAGATAAACAAAGCTGAGAAACAGACTTATTATCACAGCAATGCTCCATCCTTAGATAAATAACGTGTATGAATTCAATATTATCTTCACAGGGTTAGTATTCAATATTATCTTCACTATAATGTTTGGACTATTCCGAGAGACAGACGATTATAAAATGGCTAAATGGGTTTTGTGTTACTTTCATTACGTACGGAACCCTTGTGATTTAATTGTACTCTTTATAGTATTTGTTAGGTTCTGATTGACTTGTTCCTGTTTTATTTTGATAGAATAT
Source organism: Manduca sexta (assembly GCF_014839805.1). Taxonomy (NCBI): domain Eukaryota; kingdom Metazoa; phylum Arthropoda; class Insecta; order Lepidoptera; family Sphingidae; genus Manduca; species Manduca sexta. Next base: position 9,330,399 of record NC_051121.1, on the reverse strand, counting down.
TTCTGATAATTGTGGCCTTGCGGAATATTTCGAGGTTATATTATAACGGGGATTTGATTTCGCCATTTCTGTTATGACATAGTTTGTAGGATTAGTGTTTCTGTATATTGAATGTATGCAGATTTCAAAATGAAGGAAATACTTAGATATTTTTACAAGTGTTCCGAAATCTTCGAAGTGTTTAGAGTGTTTTATAAAATAAATTTTCAAACTTAGTTACATACAGCGTTATGTTTACATTATGTTACTAACTGATACCACATATTCGCCTATAATTCTGCTAATATTGTGCCTAAAATCAAAAAATATTTTCGTCAAAAAATTCAGTATTCATTTTCAAATATTTGATCATTTTTGTGTGTGGATGTATTTCTGACTGAAAGTATGATATTGCCCGTATTTTCTCTGCGTGTAATACTATTAGCATTAGATCGTACAAAATTAAAAATCCTTTTTTTAAAACAACACGTTTTTTAATCTCCAGCTATGGTTTAAATAACTTAAAAACCAAACTATTGTTTTTTAAAAGACAAGTACATAGTTTTATTAATAAGACAATATTAAAATACTCTTGTACACTTATAGCACAACACAATAAAGAAACATCGTATTTAAGTAATGTAGTTTAACAAATATTAAACGTAACAGTCAATAAAATTTATAATAGAAATTAAACGTATTAATTCTTAAAAAATGAATAATCATTAGTAAAAATTACATCAAAACAGGCACATCTATCTTACCGACCACCAACGCGGTACAAGCCTACTCTATTAAACGTCGGACAGTATCCAAATTTATTACCACCATTCGTATTGTTTCAATTATGAAATATCGTATTAAATGTATTATTGTGACGCCCAAATTGCTATATCGTACTGTCATAATTTAGAATAGCTTTTCATTTTACAGGTTCATTATTTATAAAATATCAATAAACACTTGGACCCTGGAGCGGAGGCTGACACGCCTATCTTGTGTTAGTGGCACCATTATTTTAGTTTTCAATTTGATTGTAAGTTTGGTCGGTGGCGAAATACCAGTGCTTTCACCGACCTTTGAAGTGTAAATGAAAATTTTAATTTATTGGTTGTATACTCTCATCTGCCGGACGTAAATCTTAGTGTATCATTAGTTTTAAGTAGTTCATGTGTATAGATTTCTGTTTGGTTTGAGGTGTGGCGTGAATTGATCATGAAACATGTTGTTCATTCATCTTAAAATATTTTACGGATGTGCATCGAATGCATTATGTAACATCTTATGTCTCAGAGTGATGAACGCAGTGGAATATTTTATTATTTACATTTGTCTGCCTTGATGGCGTAGTTGTAATTGTACAAGGTAGGAGTACGACTAACACGCTGAGGTCCTAAGTTCCAATCACGGACAAATTTTTGTGTCTAGGTTTTTCCATCTTTAAAGTTACTTAGTCATGAGTTGATACCCCTGTACCTCGGACAGCACGTAAAGCCTTTGGTCTTACGCCTGATCTCTCTCCGGGCATGTTGGACTGCCGTCTCACCGGACTATGAGAGTGAAGGAACAGAGAGTGCAACTGTGTATTGCATCCACACTTGTGCATTATAATATCTCCTGCTTACTTGTCTGATGTATGTTAAGATTGGCTACCGTGGCTGAAATTCGGTTAGGAAGGAACGATTCTTCACAGTCCTGTATGGTGTTGTTTATAGACAGTTGTACCGTTTACTATTAGACGATCGACATGCTCGCCTCGTCGTTCCATTTGCAGTAAAAAAGCATTTAACGGACAATATTTCTGTATAATTCAAGTATAATAATTCCTATTCGTAAAATATTTATAAAAACAATAATACAAAGGATAACTACATATCTATTTAACTTAATATACATAATAGGGGACCGGCCTATGCGTGATTTTGTACATTATTCTATATGTAATGGTTTATAATACGAAAAAGAAGCACTCCTACGAAAACTGCATAAAAATTGGATAAAAAATGAGCGAGTAATTCATATTTAAAATATTGTAATGTGCAGAAGTGGGCGCGATGTGGGGATATCGCTTCATCTTTTTTTCGCACGCGTCGTAATTCCCGATGACGTCACATGTGGATATTTCGTCTCTTTTCTGTTTCTTGTTAATTACCCCTTCCACCGAAATTCAAAGACTTATAACTTGTTGATTTTTTACGGGATTTTAATAATTCCTTCTGAGTTATAATTTATATTATGTAAATATTTGATAATAGTAAAGAACAAAAATGAGTCCGGTACCCTATTATCAAACTCATGTTAGTTATTAATATGAATTTGAATTCCCTATATTAACAATATAAGGTCTGAAATAGCATTGAATTATAAATAAAAAAGAAACATTAAATGCGTATAGCTTAACGCTGCACTTATGTAGCACTTTTGAAGGTTAATTAATAAAACTAAAGGCTAATTACTTTAGAACCTATCAGTAAAACAAATCACAAAGTAATGTCTTAACTGTCAACTTGGCTAATCATTTCCTGTTACTTAACAAAACTGATGTGAATTCATAAAACAACCGGTAAACTTGATCTACACAAACTGGCAAACAAAAACTAATTCCATAATTAGAAATAAAAATATGTTAGAGCGCGTATATCATAGTGAAAAAACCAATATTTGTTGAACTAACAGTATTTATTGTAATTATAAGTTGTAACTCTTAAATATATGCTTGCGTCTTGGATAGAAATATTTATACAACTGAGGTCTCAGATTTGATCTCCGAGTCAGGATATTGGGTTTTTTACTCAGTACGGAGTCTGGAATTTGTACTCGATATGGCGATAAGATCGCTATCACATCATGGGACGGAATACACGTGGTAGAAAGTGTGTACACCAGTATCACCTCTGTCAGGGATATAAAACATGAGTGTGATATAATTGAAAGTCGAGATCACCACGCATCTCGGCTGATGGTAAAAGTCACAACAGTACAGAAAAAATAATTAAAATTTACGCTAGTTACAATGTTCTTCAAACCGTAAACGGTACTTCCACTATACTGCTTTACAGCAGATATAGACATTAATTAGCTATTCGGACTCTAGCATACTATCCAAAAGGCAATTAATACCACCACATATAACCCGAAGACTGATGCTAAAGAGACAGAAGTAACGAAACCAATAGAAGTCATCGCAGTGGTAATAAGAAAACCTAAATAGACAAAAGATTATTTCTCAAAAGTGAATATCACGTTTAAAGCAGAAGCATGATCTACAACTAAGACAATATAAACACATCCAAAACAAGTTCTATCTACCAAAAGTTCGATACAACCTAAGAGATAACATCTATAGATAAGGATCTACAGCGGCTATAACTATATGAGTAATTACTTTCATAATGTCCGCTACCTACGTATAACCCGACCATTTGCAAAATTATACCTTACAGTTGGAGTGATTAGACGTAACGGTGTACTGTACATTAACGCATAGCCTTTGGGAGCTGTTTCGTTGAAAGTATTTAAATATCTAACATTATATTGTGGGGTATAGATTTAATGACCCGGCTTGATTGACAGACATAAAACTGTAAAATTTAAACTCTTACTATGTTTACGACGTTATAGTTGTTGTAAAGGAAACCTGTTGGTTTTGTCGTGTTAATTGAACGGAACTCAGATTTACGTTAATGAAGATGTTTTTGTGTAATTATTGGAATTATTTGTGTTAACAATTAGTGCCCTTTTATTGTTATTGTTTTCTTTATCTCATTTAGATTTATTACTAGCATCTGCTTCAATTTTCTTACTTTTGATAGAATTTCTTTATCCTATATTCTTTTAGTCACGTGTTCTTCAATGCCACATATATTATCCGTAAGTCGATAGTGAAGGCCAAATATTTGCTACTGATAACTAGACGAACATGGTTTAAACAATGTTTGTAATATTCGATTGATTAGAAGCGTCTTCGCGTCCTGCATTATTAATTTATCAATCATTTTCGCGGCTACATCATATATCAAAATAATTATGTGGTATGCTACGTATATCAATTCTTTCTGATTTGAGTATTATACGTGTTTAATAATTTATTAAAACAAAATGAAATCAGGTGAAATCTATCAGGTATAAGCGGCAATAGCCTAGTTGGTTGTGGAACGGACTGCCGAGACGAATGTCCGCACCTCTGATTTTTCTAAAAAATTATGTGTGTATTCTTTGTGAATTATCGCTTGCTTTAACAGTGAAGAAAAACATTGCGGGGAAACCTGCATACCTGAGAAGTTCTCTACAGGAATTTCGAGGTTGTGTGAAGTCTACCCATTCGCACTAGGCTGGTGTGGTGAACTGAGGCCTAATCCCTCTCAGTAGTAGAGGAGGCCCGTGCCCAATAGTGGGACAGTATATTATACAGGGCTGATATTATATATACAACAGTTTTCAATTAACAGAACTCATTATTAATTTCAAAATTTATTTGGTCGAAACTAGTGTCTACACACTCACAAAAAACTATCAATAAAAGTAACTTTCACTCGTGATTGTTGAGACGACGATATTCTCCGAGATGAGAAAGCTAAGAAGCTTATAGAACTGCACATAATTAATTGTTTATGTTAGTATCTAAAACTTGTATTCACATGGCCGTTATTCAAGTAGCTTAAAATATGCAGATTAACCATGTTTTGGTGTTAGTCATAAAATGATTATTATTTATGGTTTTATTTGTAATACTAATATTATAGCTTTGTTTGGTAGAATATTCATAGTCGTAGAAGTTAATGTATCTCCAAAATTCATATTCAAGTTTTCTGCGAAATTAAAATATCAGCTATTTAGTCAACACCTGCTTAGAATTGATTTAATCTACAACCCTGTAGTTTTAGGGAGTTTGTGTAAATTACAATATTCAGATTTCTATTCCAATTAGATTTTTTGACTCATGATGCATATTATACCAAAATATATTGCACAATAGTTGTGTAATTAAGTTTTGATAAAATATATTTTTGGTTTGTGACGTATCAAGTTCTGTCAACATTTATCTCATCCTGGGCAGCCATCAGCTGGACATGATGCAAAAGCTGGAGAACTAGGGAGGATCTTGCAATACATTTATTGGACTGTCGTGGCCAATGACCAAATCCCAAGTAACCATATTAAGCCGAAAGACCTGTGTTCAACAGGAGACAGACATGAGTAAATAAACTGTTTTAAACAACAACAAAAACAATTGTATTTTTTTCTTTCTCTGTATCACGAACTGTAGTTTATATCTTAAACTGATTTTGAAAAGAGCAAAACCATAGTTTTTTGCCTTTTCTTCTCTGGTGAGAACTACTTCTCGAACTGATGGTAGAATTAATATTGACAGAATCTAAGTAATGTATAACATTTTACAGGTTCAAATATATTATTTCATTTCATTTAAAGCTAGGAGAAGACGTTCGGAAAACTGGTCTTAGAACATCGAACTCAGTTTTATTATTCCAGTTTATATAACCAAACCAACTACAACAGTCATTGTATCATACCAAAATAAAAATACGCCATGACAGTAACAGGGCCCTTATTCTGTATGATAGTGTAAACGCGTACCGCGACCGTGTCATGTTATCTTCGAGAAATGTGCGTGGAATGGTATTCTGTAAACCAAATTTCTATAGTCCTAAACATGATGCGTTGTGTTACGTGCTTGTTACGCACTGTCAAAATAACGTGCGGGATAGAGAATAAGGCCCCAGGTCTATAAAATTAACACTTTATTGAGGATGCTGTTTGACCCGCTCTCTTTACGCAAAGAGTTCACTTATAAACGTTTTACAGTATTCTACAGCTATTTTAGTTACAAAGTTAAAGTATAACGTAAGTTAAAAGCGTTTACAGTTACGTATTACGTATTAAGGATGTATTTATACTGATAAGTCTCTTATATGTGAGAGTCCGCCTGGGTAGGTACCACCGCAATGTCTATTTCTGCCGCCAGCAGAGTGTAGTCACTGTTGTGTTTCGGTTTGAAGGAGATTGTAGCCAGTGTAACTACTGGACATAATAAGATTTAACATCTCATGTCTCAAGCAAACACATTGGAATGCCAAACAATACTTTGTAATTCTAGGTGTTGTATGGTGTATCTACTGTTTACGGGCAGTCGTATCGCTTACCATCAGCCGAACGGCAAGCTCGTCTCGTCATTCGAAGCAAAAACAAATACTTAAAAAGACTAAATTATAACAATTAGGTACATAAATATTATAATAAAGGAGACTAATGATTCAACACAAATATTAAACCACAGTAGCCAATATCAATCCAATATTTAGAAAGGAAACGTTCCATTTCGTACGTCTGCCCGCATTAGTAAAGATAAAACCGCGGACGGACGGTCGCGTTGGGCAATGTGACACCTCCGCGCAGGTGTAGAAAGTGGTCACCACCACCAGCCACAATGGAAACCGACGCATACCGCGGATTGCTGTTGCTGTTGCGTACGGTCGGTAAAAAAGTTGGTGACAAAAATTCTATTATGTCTAATGGTAACATCAATAAGCAAGATACTGGAGTATTTATTATTCATGTGATAACTATTTTATAATTTTCTCTTTAATGTTAAGGTACATTAGTTCGGTATTATGATTTTTAATATTATATTCTCAATTTAAAATGCAATATTACTTCTAAGGTAATTATGTGTACATTTTTCATGTGAACCGATATTTCTTATATTTTATTTCAAACCTTAATGTCTAAACAATAAACTAAAAACGTAATTTCATGCATTGTTTTTTCTTTGACTTAATTTGGTAATAAAAAGTTATTACAATTCGTTTTTTAAAGTTTAAACATTTCATTATACAGAATGGTAAAAGATCTAGTTTACCAAAAAATATCAAATGTTTTGGCAGCAAAAATGTCGTAAATTCGCATTATTTTTATTGTTGAAATAAAATTGCCATAAACTAACTATGGAAGCATCGCTACATTTTGGCTACATTTTAGGTGAGGTTCTAAAAATTTTCGCAGATATATGTGTCATTGACCCTATATATCAAAAAAGACAACAGAATGAGTTTAAGTATTGAAAATAGTATTGTCATACGTTAAAGTTGTCTACTAATATTATGCATGAGGACATTATTGCCATCAATTAATTCAAAGGCATTATATCAAATTATAATGCCTACTAAGCCCACTACTGAGGGTTTCTGAATATTTTTTAAGGTATTATTACAAAATATGTTAGATAATTTATCACTTTGTTATTATGATCATTGTTTTACAAAAATAAAAGTAAATTTCATATACGTACACATACATTTTTCATTTCACGCAGCAACATTCAAACACAAAACTAATTGTAATCATTTCTGCTAACGGTACCGAGTGTTATCGATGGCTCTTGAGTGATTTTTAATTTAATTGTAATACCTGATTCTGTCCAACCGACCGTACTAGCTACAGACAGACAGATGTCAATCTGGACCGCGAGTTTTTGTATATAGTTAATACATTGTATCGTTTTTTACGACCGATATGAATGGCCGGCGGGAACTTGACTTTTTGTTTTATTTTCATGGTTAATGAATTAAGTAGAGACAAGAAATGATATCGGCATTTGGAATCGATTGTTTTTTTTTTTCACGGTTCTTTATTTAAATTTAATGAGATAGGCTAGGTAGTGACGTTTTCCTTTTGTCTAGTTTACTTCCTGTGTATGAAAAGAATATTGTAGGGTATCGGAATGATATAGATTTATATCAAATGATTTTATTTTGTAATTGATTAACTTTGTTGTACAATTATTTGTAAATGTATCTTATGTTACGAGGTCGATAATAAAATATAGATGTCGCGAAAAATACGTAAATATAAAAAATCTAAACATATTATAAAACAAAGTCCCCTTTTCTGTCTGTCTCTATGTTATCGATTTTCTCAAAATCTACTGAACGGATTTTTATGAAATTTAGTATGGAGATAGTTTAAATCCCTGGGAAGGATATAGGCTACTAAATATCCCGGGATAATATATAAATGGACTTTTATCTCGGAAAACATGTTCACGCGGGCTAAGCTTCAAAAGCGAGTATACAGCTATTTTTAATTAATTTAACAATTTACTTTATACTTTATCATAAATCACATAACTCAAATTCTTAAAAAAAACGTAAGTGGTATTTTATTCATTTAAAATGACATTTCTAATAGCAGGTACGAGGAGTGATTCCCACGTAGACCACGTTTTCCAACCGGTACAACTTCGATTTCTAACAAATGTCCGGTTGTTTGTATTTTCATAGGAATTGTCTGCATTGATGGCAACTTATATTGATGCATAATTTGTGTGAGTTTCTGATATTTTAAGATAAGCTTTTGTACGTGAACAACAATTTTATGCGCATAATTCTATAATGAATTATCATACAGTTAACTCAATATTCGATTCCAAAATTTGAATTGAAGAATAAAATTTTGTTTTACAATAAACTTAGAAATAATGTAATTTTGAGTTTACGTAATTAATTAAAGCATTTAATTTGGCCGGCGTAGAGCTGGCTCAATATTAGTGCGCGTTATACACATTCAAGTTAAAATAACTGTCAGTTGATAGGTTACGATATTTTCTTTTACGTTCGTATTAAAATTTAATATATTTTCATCAGGTTTATATTTTGCATCAAGGAAATTCAGCGTTTCGGTTTATCATCATAATAGTCGTCAATCCACGCAACATTCCGCACACAAAATATACAGTACCCAATACCTTGGTCCATAATTGTCCTTACAGTTTATACAATATATAAAACCGTATCTCTAAATCCTGATAATCACTCCGCCGTATACAACCTTAATGGATTAATTCCTATTTATAGGATAAGTGTATTGGCGAAGTCCGCGCTATCTATCAATACTTAGTGTTAGGATAGATTAAACCGTTGTAATTGATATCTCCCCGTTTATCGTAAACTAGGCACGCGCCGTGGATTCTATCGCCTTTATTTTATTTATTTAAAAATCTATAATAAAGGATTCACGGATATTATAAAACCAATTGTTTGTAATTTTCTAACATTTTAAAACTTCCAATTTGAAGGGCTTCTTTAAATATGAAAATTATATGAATATTGAAGGGATTATATTTAATTGTTTGCGGTTTTTGACTCCTTTGAATTAAGGTTCAATTCTGTATTTTATTTATTTACTTTTACAAAGGTAATTATAATTTGACACATACTTAAAAATATAGCTCCCGACACGCCGCTTGCCTAAAAGTCCAAGAATAAAAGTAGACTAAGGCACCCAAGGGAATCATTGAAAACCATAATACCAGTTCTACACTACATAAAAATAAACAGGCTTAGATATGCCAAAGAAAGTCTGGCAGACGTCGCAGTTCCACTCAATAAATCCGATTGATTTACAGAAACGATGCAGGTTTCGGCTATAGCTGATTAAGTGGTTTATTCCGAGCTGGGATGGTTAACTTCAGAGTGGGTTTATCGCATTTATATTATCGGTTATCGAGTTAGATTTAAAACTAAGTGTTGTTTAGTTCCTGTGTCAGATTTAAATTTAATTATTAATGAATGAGTTTGCTTTGTGTTGTTAATTAATATAGTTTTCTGCTACTGAACCACGTTATGAGCAAAGTGCAATGACTTGCAAACATATGTATGCAAGTATATATAGCATTATAGTTGTGTATTTTTGCAAAGAAAGGCAATGACTTATTCTCTGACTATTTTCGGTTAATCGAATAAAACTATATTTCCGATTCTATCGCGGTTTTTTTTATAATTTTCTCCCGAGGTTTCGAAGACCGCATTTCACAATAATTTATATATTTTTATTTCTTAAGTGTTGACTATCCGATTTACACAGAATGAGAACATAGTATAGATTTATTTGAATATAGAACAAGATTCAAGGCTTGTGCAATCTCCCAACCATCTTCTTTATTAAAATTTGAATGTTTTTAATTTCAATAGCCTTATGAATCATCCCAGGAGGAATCGGTGTTCATTGATTAAATCCGTAAAATAGTTTAATTTTGATATCTAACATTCTTAAACATAAGAAATAAAGTTATTTTATAGAAGATGTACAAATCATATTTGTATGTAAAATGGATGTCCAACAACCAATAGGTCAACTATATATTCTATCTAACTATATATAAAGTTATACAATGTACTATCGTTTTCCTGAATCATAAACCCCGCTCTCTCTTTATAGAGGATGTGAAAATCGTATTCTATACAAGCTTTCAACTAGATCTTAAGGCAAAATGTTGTAAGTTGTAAAATAATATTAGCATAGTAATAGTTTGCGTGCATTCGATTGTAATTCGCGATTATGATACGTAATGCTCTTGTTTTAGAATGATAATAAAAATTGTATTCTTCAATAAACAGGTTATTAATAATAACTGTGTAGAAATGAGGTTTTAATGAGTTAGTTTTGGCTGATTTTATTTAAGTTTTTTGCTTATGTTGCGTATTAAACGTTTATAATCAGAGTTTGCTCACGGCTCCTTCTGCGTAAGCATTCGTCGGAATAAAATGTCCACCTTACATTTATCGGGTATAAAAATATATCCATAATAATACAATTTGAATACCGCAACATATAACATCATAAAAAAGAATAGTTATATAATCCAAATTGATTCAAATTAAGTAATTACTAACCGTAAATAATATTTGTAAACGTATTTTTCAAATATTAACTTATAAAATAACGTGGTAATAAAAACTTATATATTTGAGTTATGTGTTTTGTGTTTGCGATGACGTATCCACCTACAGTTTTTATAATGACCGGTAATTATTCCTAATATAAAATCACGTAACTCGAAATGTTCCTTTATATAGAAATAATATTTAATAGAACAAAAAGTAACATAAAAACAAAAAAAAACATCGTTCTTTTTTTAAAAACCGAACGAACAATCAAAACCCGCCAAGAAGCGAGAGAACAAAGCATTCACAATCGAATTAAAATAATCGACGCAACTACCGACGTTACGTTCATTGTTTTTATGTATTCGCCTACTAAAAGCAGAACGAGCGGGAGCGGGGCACGGTAATTGTCCACATCCGACTCACAGGTTTGCGTAAACGCGACTTTATACAATTTCCTCTACCATTACAACACCAAACGAGATTTTTCTACGTACATTCGGAATCTTGTGGATCTATTTTGTCGGAATTCAATGAATTTTAATGAGTAATGAATCATGTATTTGGTGAGCGTACTATTAACTGACTTCGAGGACGATTTAAAGATTATAATGAAGTCTTGGCAAGTTATTCAAGCCAAATATGCTTTCAAATCATGTTGCTACAATTATTTTTATGGTCAGAATGATTATGGACAATTTGTGACAAAATTGGATTCCAGAAATTGTTCCATTGATCATCTTTATAAGGATGGTGAGTAAATTTGAAGCACGGAGTGTTGAAAATAGTTTAATATGTTACTATATGAAGGAAACTTTACTGTAGTGACATTTCGTAAGGAAAGTGTGGCCGATTTTCCGCATATGTATACCTATTTTTATTTATAATTGTATCACAAAATACACGTAGGAAATATCAACTTTACACCCACACATTAAAACCCTTTCGTCCCCGAAGTGGTAGGCAGAGACCTAACTAATGCACCCACCTTTTACCATACGCACTCCATCCCACGGTATTTCGGTCACGGATTTCACACTTCACATTGAAAAACCCAATATCACTTTAGACCCTGGATTCAAACTTGAGACAACGGGGAAGTCATTCCGCACGCAATACAATTACGCCACCAAAGCATTCTAAGTCTAGACCAGTGTTCCCCAACCTTTTTAGGCCATGCCCCACCTTAACTTTTCCAAAATTTTTATGCTCCTTATATATAATTTTTAACCTTTAAAAATTGTTTTTTTCCCTTAAGAAACATAAATGATAAGTTTTAGGAAAAAATCACTATGAAATTGTTATCAAAACATCGTAAGTCAAATTTCAAAACAAATAATGAAAAACTGAAAATTCTGTTCAAATTGCCCCCCTGTGCGGCGTAGTTGTACTGCATGCGCGGTACGGCAGCGCTCTGAGGTCCTGGGTTCGAATCCCTGGTCGGGCAAAGTGATATTTGGGTTTTTCTGCTCAGTATCAGCCCGGCGTCTGGAATTTGTGCCTGATATGGCGATAGGCTCGCCCCCTATCACATCATGGGACGGAACACACTTGGCGAAAAGTGGGTGCCATGGTTGCGCCTCTGCATACCCCTTCGGGGATAAAATGCGTGATGTTGTGTGTGTGTGATGTTGTGTGAAAATTCTGTTTAAATTGCCCCCCTGTGCGGCGTGGGCCCCACGTTGAGAAACACTGATCTAGACCGTACTTAGAGTTATAAACTAGCAATATAATTTTTATTACTTTTTAAATTACTTTAATGTTAATTGTAGGTCTTTGGACAGATTATGTTGATGCAATCGGTTTGATTGAAGTCTGTCCTTGTGAGAATTGGAACAACTAATGTTTATAACATCTAGCCTTTTAGATGACCTTAGAAAATGTACCAAGAGGAATTTAATTGGTCACTAATATGCGGAGAATTTTGTGTTGGATTGTCTATTTTTTATTCGGACATGACAAAGTGACTTCACAGCACCTGGTGGTTAGTAGAGTGGAGTCCAAATAGAACGTCGAATGGCAAGAGATACTCCTCATCGTTCGATATAATGCCCGCCTGTTTGAACCAGATATACACGGGCTGAACCCGGAATGTGTCAAACTTACGTGAGCCACTGTGGCAAGTTTTAACGGTTACCCTACACCAGTCGACATAATGCCGGTCTGTTTGAAGCGGATATACACAGGCTGATCCAGGAACGCGACTTTTGTGGGCCACTATGGCGGGTTTTAACACCTTGTGTACAGTGGTCGATATCCAGGTAGATAAAAAATATATCCTACCTCCAACAACAGTAATTATTTTTGCCGCATTAAACATGGTGGATTCTAGACAGAAATTTTATAGTTAGGATAAACTTTGAGTATTAAGACTCTTCGGTTCTGTACAGGCCGGCATAATTGTGTCGACTGGCGAGTGATAGTTACCCCTCATCGATATTCTATCTTGGATTCAGGGTTAACGTTGAGCATTATAAGACTCTCCGGGTTCAGTACAGGCCGGCATGATTGTGTCGACTGGCGAGGGATAATCTTCTCACATCGATACTCTATCTGGACGATACTCTACCTACCGTCAAGTGCAGTGAAGTCCTTTACCGTTCCTTTTTAAAAAATATACTAACCACAACTTGTTTGTAGAAGCTGTTATCCAACTTGTAACATTAATCAAATAATAAAAATGAATAAAAGTTGAAAATAAATCGTCAACTTCCTTTCGTTGTCAAACGAGAGATACAATAATGAACTAGGGGTAATTAACTGCATGTAAGGACATACGTATTTTACAATTAATATAGAGGACTCTAAAGTACAGTTATTCTTATATAACTGGATAGGAAGCGAGCTAGTTGCTCGTCACATAGAGAGCAAGACGATAGTCCATAAACAGTAGCAACTGTATAAAAGTTTGAATTACAAAACTCAGAATAGTACAAAGCTGTAGTTATCACTAGACATAATTTCATAATGTCCCATAATTATAATAGCTATAATGTTCCTATCTAGAACACAACATAACTTCCATTAATTATAATATTATATTCCTTTCTAGAACACAACAGAGGTTTCTCTTTGGTGCTTGGCGGTGAACACAATATCATAATGACCCTTAAAAAATATCGTGAGGAAACCTGCATACCTGAATAGATCTCTATAGGAATTTCGAGGGTATGTGAAGTCTACCAACCCGCACTAGGCCAGCGTGATGGACTAAGGCCTAAGCTCTCTCAATAGTAGAGCAGGCCCGTGCCCAACAGTGGGAAAGTATATAATACAGGACTAAGATTATTTATTTATTATTTATTGCAAATAACCTACCGCTTAGATATTATTCTTAGTATAATATCTAATATCGCGTTTAGTTTAAAAACGTAATATCTATTCTAAATTCGATATGTTTCCGACATCTCATTGTTGTGGTATTTGAGAGGACAAAAATCCTCGACACATATAAAAGCTATTATAAATACCGCAACAATGACTATGCGGCTAGTCGGCCATTTCTTGGTAACACTTAAGTTTACCTCACACATTTTCCTCATAAAAATCACCAAACTGGGCTTCGGAATAAACCTACTTTAAACAATGACGAATATTAATTAACACAAAATGATTCGTGTTCTATTTTTAAATTATTCTTTCTTTTATACGAGCATAGGAATGTGGCCTGTCTGCTTCTGATGGTAAGTGGAGTGGGTTCCAATTGAATGTCGTTGACAAGAGATGATCACCCCTCGGCAGTCAACATAATTATGCCGGCCTGTTGGAACTGGATATACACAGGCTGATCTCAGAAGGCCACGTGGGCTACTATAGCGGGTTTTAATACCTTGTGTACGGCGGTCGCTATCCGGGCAGATATAATATATCCTACCACCAGCATTCGAGAGCATTTTATTTTTAAAATATTTTAACGGTATAAGTTTTTCTGTTATACTTCTTGGTGTTAGTACAGTACTAGGCTTCGATTAGAAACTTTTCAGGGTCATTTTGAGTGACTTTTTGATATGATTTTCCCGGGAACCAATATTCGAAGAGTTCGGCCAATATTTTTTTTGCACTGTGAATGATAGATGATAGAATGATCTTGTATTAACACAATTAAATTGACACCAACAAGAGACGAGCTATAAGTATAAACATATATAAATATACAGATTATTACGTTTTCCAGCCATTTATGACTATCACAATAATCTATTAAAATACTTTAATTTTAAGAGAAAGCAATAAATTGCACACAAATACATGACAACTGCACTTCTACTCAAAACACTATTAACAAGGATTATACTACCTATATTTAACAGCAAAAGATTCATTATACTTTAACATGTACCGTTTTTGTGTCTAATCAGTATTCTATAGGAGCGGCATCATTGCGTAAGTCCAGTAAGCGATTCCAATCGATCGGGATTATTTCGCTCTATATTAAGCTCACCTGAAGCGTGGCTTATAAGGCTGCGTGCATAGGAAAAAATATTACCATTTACTAATTGATTCTTGATGCTTTAAATTTGTTAAAGGCTTGGGAATTGACACTTTGATCGTTGCATTTGTGGTGTGTCTTATAAATTGTTTGAGGGAAGGATTATTTTTAAAACAATTAAGAAATTTAGGTTTAATTGCTGATTAAGTTACATACCTACACACATAGTATCCACCTCTATCCCATAGGGGTAGGCAGAGACTATAGATTGCCACTTTGCACGATCCTGGCATACTTCTCGCGCTTCCTCCACCTTCATCAATCTTTCCATGCATTCCCTTTACTGAGAATGTCAGATATCTGACATTCGAAGGTTCGGTGCGGTCGACCCCTACCGGCTCTTCCATCCACATTCGCCTTATAAACCCTCTTTGTCAGTCTCTTATCATGCATCCTCTCCAAAAGTATGATTAAGTTATTTTGTATTATTTAACGTAAAGAAGTATTTTATCATGATTTCTTAAACAGCCCGTATGCTGGAATTTGTGCTCGATATGGTGATAGGATTGTCCCTATCACATCATGGGACAGAATACACTGCGAAATGGGTGCACCAGTTGCAGCTCCCCCCTCCCCCCTTCCGATAAAAGGCATGAGAGTGTATACTTAAATAAAATAAAATTTATTAGTCAAAGTTAGTTTGAAGCGGCGATAGCCTAGTTGAGTGTGGAACGGACTGCCGGGACGAATGTCCGCAGGTTCAAATCCCAAGGGCACACATCTCTGAATTTTCTAAAATCATGTGTGTATTCTTTGTGAATTTATCGTTCGCTTTAGCGGTGAAGGAAAACATCATGAGGAAACCTGCACATCTGAGACGTTCTCTATAGGAATTTCGTAGGAGTGTGAAGTCTACCAATCCGCACTAGGCCAGCGTGGTGGACTAAGGCCTAATCCCTCTCAGTAGTACAGGAGGCCCGTGCTCAGCAGTGGGCAAGTATATAATACAGGGCTGATATTATTATTATAGTCAAACTAATTCATTTCAATATACCAATAAAATATATTTCAAATTACCACCAGAAAGATCCAGTCTGGTATAACCGAATTATATTCATATAGTAGCAACTGACCCATAAATATAACCATACAAAAAATGATAATACCACCAAAATTATTGGAACATATTTAAAGAGCACAATAGAGTTGCCTAACATCTTATATTTATGCGGGAGACTTTAACGGCAACATTGCACTTAAGTATAGGCTGTAACAAATTTAAAATTAATAACATTCCTCTAGGCACCTTCCGACGTTCACAGGGTGATCCAAACGACACAGTTAATTGAAATTAAAATGGACAGGTGTTGATACAAAATTTAAGATGGATCGTTCGTTGGTTTTGCTTAATATATAAGTTTGAATATCGAATGTGGGAACGGTTAGATCTGAATGGTTAACTAAAGAATAATGAAGAAAATTAATTACAAAAAATCTATTAATATGTTCAATAAATTGTCTCCAATTTTATTTATGCAAAAAAAAAACGTTATCTTCATAATTTAGAATAAATAAAACTATATTTATTTAAAAGCTTTATAATATATGATTCGAATCCATAAATAAAATATCTAACAAATAATATATTCATCCCAAACAATGAAATTGAAACATCAAACGTCAAAATCAATTTTAAATTGAGCCATAATTTGGACACAAAGTTTTTCAAGCCACCTGTGCATTGTAACACCTGCTCGCCGGCGTATAAACACGAATAAATAACTGGAGGTGAAATCTGTCCAGTAGAAAGCACATTGTCGATGCAACGCTCTGGCCGATTAATTTGTGTCGTAAATATGTGCATCGGATGTTGGGCAATTATTGGGTTTAGGTGTAGTATTGCGTAAGACTTAGTTGTCTCGGGTTTGATTCTTGAGTTGATATTGGATTTTTCTTAAGTAACAGCGCGGAGTTTGGAGTTTGTGTTCGATATGCTGATAGGCTTCCATTACATTATATGAAAACACAGGCGAAAAGTAGGTGGTTGTACTTCTGCCTACCTCTTCAGGGATGAAAGCGTGATGTATATTGTTGTGTATCAACAATCTGCGGACAAATGCCAATAGATCTGTCCCCTGTTATATAGGACTTAACACAGCGAAATGTTGGTGATAACTCTACGTACGTATGCCAGCGTCAGCAGCCGTCGGTTCGGCGCACACGCAACAAAGGAATCTTTTACAAGCGCGACTACTATTCGTAAGCCTTTTGCGTTTGCGACGATTGTCAAACCATATCCACGAAAAAAAAGAGACCGGGATATGATACATACGGGCAAAGCCGGGAGTAAATCGTAGTTCAATAATAACAAAATTAAATCGCTTTCATAAACCAGTCAATATCAAAAAATAATTTCACATAACAAGAATATACTGGATACCAATTTTGGAGTCTGTGTCTAATTAAAATTGCGAGTTAAAATAGATACATAAATACTTTAACAATTTTTTTTCAAAACCGCTTCAGTAACTTGGTTTGAACCAAACTATGGAAGCGATTTTGAAAAAAAATCTATGGGACAAATCTGGAGGTATTTTCTTTCGAATAAAATAAATACAAATCTGTTCATAAATGAGCGAGTTCTGAGGTAACACACATTAAAAATAAAAATAAATCGTATTGATAACTTCCTCATTTTTTTGAAGCCGGTTAAAAACAACAACGATCGCACCGTCCGTTCTAGTTTCAATCAGGCACGTTATTTCCAATTTTGGTAGTCAGATTTACGATACCGTTTCTTCCAATCGTTTCGATATTCGACATTACGCTTTGAAAATTAATTTAAGAAACAGTAGTGAATTTATGTAGTCGATCGGCACTATGATAATAACGACAAATTGATTTTAGATTTATGGAGTTCTGATTGTAATCATCGTAGTTTATTTTCTGTTTGGGCGTGGGTATTTTTGAAGATTTTTTGAACGTGTTTTTGGTACCTATGCGTATCATGTGAATGCGTTTTAATATTATCAATGCTTCGATGGCCTTGATGAAATGTCGGCAGAAGACTCGTTCGATTGCTACAATTATGCCGGCGTATTTAGATATATTGCTAATAATTTACCGTGCCATTATTAATAAATTACTTAGTTCTAAATTATTTATCGATTTTCATAAAAAGAAGACTTCGTTCGATTGCTACAATTATGTCGGCGTATTTAGATACATTACTAAAAATTTACCGTGTCATTATTAAAGAATTACTTCAAAACTATTTATCGATTTTCATAAAAAGAATCATGTTTATTTTAACCAATATTTTTTTAACATTAAATTTCAAATTCATCGTTCTTAAAAACTACAATAATTTTCTAACCACGTGCATAATTCCAGCCGACTTCCGGCAACATAGTTTTTAACTTTCTAGCGAGTTTACAACGGCCATTAATATGAAATCAATTTAGCACAGTTATATAGAAATAATGTGCAGTCCTCTACAAGCGAGTAATGCTTGCACCCAAAGGCCACATGACATGATTGAGTGGCCGTGTGTCGTTTTCTTTCCAGTTAGAAGACTAGCTTTGTAAATAAGATAGGCATCTCGTATGTCTGAGGAGAATTTTTAGAAAAGACCAGTAAATAAGAGTCAACCTTGTTAACCTTAATACCAAATTTGTCGAGGAATTAGACCTTAAAGATACGGGGTAACATTTAGAAGAAAATGGAGGATGGTATCATTTTCAAAAATACTTCGCATTAAAATAAAACTAGTTTTCGGATTTTTTCGGACGTTTTGAAGACTGCACCCTTTATGTTCAGGGACTGAGGTGATAGTGATTCTGCATAGATAAGACCGTCAACAAACTAGAGATGTTTGATGCATCAATCGGACCGTCAATGAACTAAAAAAAAAATCTTTTTGTATAATTGCAAAACGTATATTGTAACTTTGACTTTTCTGACGTCCAACACCGCAGTCTAGCTCGTGACGAAGGCTGCAAAGTCTTCGAAGCATCAAAAGAAAATTAAAAACAAACTAGTTTTATATTGATATCTAACATTCGCATAACCATGACATCATTATTCTCCTCATTATGAAAAACCCAATAACAGTAGCGACTGGCTAACTTCCTCTAATAATTCAAGATCCAACCGAAAATTACCAACGCGTCAAGTTACCTATAACCGCCTCATTACTAGCGCATGAAAAATTACAGCTGTAATCACAAAATGTCATCTCAGTAGGTAGTCAGTCACAAAACAAAGCTACACGCGACCATTGTTAAAGATCAGATGCTGAGATGAGATGAGTTTGACATTCGTTCGTCTCCCGACCGCCTTGTTGGTAGATTTATCTCGGTTACAATGTTGGCTAGTACCAAGTTTTTTATCCAGTCTGGTAATCTGAAGATTTAGAGTAAAAATAAACCTAGGTTTTTTATAGTATATTGGACAAATAAGGTCACCGTTGTATCATTATTGGTATTAATTCAAAATGTAAAATGTAAGTATTATGTTTTGATATTATAGCCAATGTAATTAAAGGGCATTATAAGCAATGCCATACTATCTATAGTAAAAAATCTTTTTTGCTTAGCAATGTGGTTAAGCAAAAAAGATTTTTTACTATAGATAGCAGCTTCGCTGTACCCCTGGCCTTATCCAATAGTGACAGTGACCACTTACCATCACCTGGACCAGTAACTTACCTGCTTTTGTAAACGAACAGCAACTCTGTCCTATCTTTATACACAATCAATGCATCAGGCTATACGCAAGCTACTTGTATAAAAGAAAACTCGTCAATAAATCTGCCAGTGAAAACTGGCATCACATCCACTCGAACGGCACTACTGGCATAAACATTTCGTCAACGGCCAACGGCTCTCGTCTCAATCTTGTGTCACTTATCATAAATCTTTATCAAGATAAACGACATTTAGGATTTTAATGGGCCTTTCGATTTATGAACGTATTGAACCGAGTATGTTGCCTTTGTTTAGGTTAACGTTAATTGTATTTTTAATTAGTTTATATTTATTTATTTTTAGACTTTCTATACATAAAAGCGGCGATAGCCTAGTTGGTTGTGGAATGGACTGCCGAGACGAATGTTTGCAGGTTCAAATCTCAAGGGCACACACCTAGGACTTAAAGTTCTCTATAGGAATTTTCGAGGATGCGTGAAGTCTACCAATCCGCACTAGGCGAGCGTGGTGGACTAAGGCCTAATCCCTCTCGGTAGTAGAGAAGGCCCCTTGCCCAACAGTGGGACAGTATATAATACAGGGCTGATATTATTATTATACATCAATGTATAAAGGTGGAATTAATGCCGAAGGCATTCGCTACCAGCCAACTTTTGGCTGATGCAGAGATGAAAACAATATACGTAGGTGTAAAAAAATAATATGGGAAGCAAATATTTTAAAAATAATATAGCAAAAAAAGTATAACTACACGGACATAATCAATAAACATAATAAACAATATAAATATATAAACACAAATATTAATATATAAAATACATAAAATAATAGAAGTCAATAATTGAGATGATTTTTACAATGTATTTCAGTGGCGTGGTTGTATGACGGTATGATTTCAGTTCCGGGTTTGATCCCTGAGTCAGGCAGTGGTATTGGACCTCGATTATTAGACCGAAGTCTGGAATTCGTGCCCATGTTGGCGATGAGCTCACTCCCTATCGCTTTATAGGACGGATCGCACGCGGTAGAAAGTTGGTGTACTTTTTGCGCCTCTATCTACCCCTTGGGGGATACGCATACGCATACATACGCATAAATGTACATTTTTAAATGTATAGTTCGTATTTTTTTTATATAATTAGTTTTATTTATTAAAATGTATTTTATTAATGAAATTGTGGAATTCGTTTTTATTGTTTCTAAGATTTAATTGTAATGATAAAGATTTTCAATCAATGTTTCCGTTGATATAGTTGATATCAGGAAGAATTAACTCTAATTATAATATGAGGTCAGGGATGTTCTAATTTCTCATCTAAAATTTGTTATATCGTGTCTTCTATTATTCTCCTTTTGTCCTAGTTTCTTTTAAAGTATTAAAATAAGTTTTTAATAATTGAAAACATTTTCACAAAACATTATATACTTACTTATAGTTAGGTATGTGGATACATTGGAATGCAAAACAAATATTAAAACAATACTAAAGTCTTAAGGTCATTGCACTTACTTCACACGTGTACTCGATTTTGATGGCCCTAAATACTATTTTGTCACCGCTTCGGTTTAATGGAATTGCGAAGAAGAGAATCTATTAGTCCGAAGTAAGTCCTATTTTATAATTTTGTGACAAATTATTAATTTTCAATTATCCATATTTGACTATGATGAATGTTGCCATCGATCAAACCACATCTCATAGTCAGTCATCATCTTCGTCATTGATGATAAGTGATATAATATGCTTCTTCTCATTTCCTGTCCCTAAGCGTTAAATAATATGTCATCGACTCATAGGTAATGCACACGTCATCCGAACAACTCAAACAATCGTATTTACATTGTAAATGTTTGAAAAACTTAACAAAAATCGCGCCATTACAATTATTACGTTCGTGATTGTACGAGTTCAAAGAATTCAATGTTTATTCAACGATTATGGTCCGGTTATGGCATTCGAGTGTTAAGTTACCGGTTCAAATCCCAGTGTGTTCATAGCAGATGAGTAAAAGTCAAATACATCATCACATTTTCAAGGAATCGTAGAAGAATTGCTATCATTTCTAATATACTAGAAACTATGTAACGATCACACTAAACTGGTGGTAGGTCTTTCATATGTGAGAGTCCGCCTGGGTAGGTACCACCGCAATGTCTTTTTCTGCCGCCAAGCAGCAGCGTGTAGTCACTATTGTGTTCCGCTTTGAAGGACATTGTAGACTGGCTACAATGTCCTTCAAACCGGAACACAATACACAGTAGTTATACTGATAAGTACTGGACATAATAAGACTTAATACATCATGTCTCAGGATGGCCAGCGCAGTGGAATACCAAACAATACTTTGTAATTCAAGGTGTTTTATGGTGTTTCCTCGGGTAAATTTGCGGTCGTATCGTTTACCATCAGGCGAACGGCAAGCTCGTCTCGTCGTGAAAAGCAATCAATAAAAACACATCGGAGTCAATCTTGAACAGCTAAATTTCTTAATCATTATTTGTTAATACACTAAAATGTTAACACTATCACATGTATAATTCTATTAAACCCCTACAATTAGTAATTAATCATCAACCACAATCTTTTAATTCGATTAATTTACTATATAATTGAACGGAAACGAATTGATTATTCTTTCTTTAATGTCAATAACAACCTGTCATTTCAATAAGGTAACTGTAACTTTCCTCGTAAACGCGTCCCATAAAGTGACGCAAGCTTTTGTCAACGAACAAACAGTCTCCGTAAACACTACACGATGTGAATTGTCAGCTTCCATTGTGTTTGTGTACCGTGTTGGACGATGCGAATGGATGGAGAAGGCATTGGGTTAGAAATATTTTACGATACTATGAAATTTTGTATTTTAAACTAATAAATACACAACGCATTTATAATATTAGTAGGATATTGAATTGCTAAAAATGTTTGTTTCTAGGGTAGCATCGCTGCTTATATGTTTCTACTAGCTTTTGCTCGCGGCTTCGCCCGCGTGAAGGAGTTCTCCGGGATAATTTTTTTCCGACTTACTTGATATATATCGTTATATTATGACCAAACTGCAAAAAAAAATTATAAATTGTAGCCTATGTGTTATTCGGATGTATCACTAATATTACTGTATAGTTTCATCCAAATCCGTTCAGTAGTTATTTTGTGAAAGAGGAACAAACATACATCGGTCCTCACAAACTTTCGCATTTATAGTATTAGTAGGACAATACAAAAACTACTGATTTATTTTACTTATAGAATTTAAAATAGAAAAGTAATTTTAAGGAGGTACCACTTTTCTAAAGATTTTTTAGTCCTTCGAGCCAGATTTTCTTCCACCTATTGCTACATTATAACATGTATTAACACACCCCGTCCCATACTAATCATTTAAATTTAGATTTACAGCACAATTACACCATATCACGTTACTATTCAAAACAACAAAATGGACGCAATTAATTCAAATATCTTGCCATATCTACGCACGTGTAGCACAACGGTAAGTAAATTACGGAAGAACGGGCACACGCTTTGACTGCCCACTCCCACTGGACAAAGGCGTGATGTCATGGTACTGCCGTGGAACATAATTTCATTACATATTATGTTACAGCTAGAAGCGACATATACGTTATACTTTGAAGGAATTAATTCTTGAATATTGTTTTATAGGGATGCCTTAGATTTGAATGTGTTTTAGCTTCGCTGTTTTGTTGGTGTTTATTGCTTTCTTAAAGTTTTTGTGGTATTGCGTAGATCTGATGTTCAATTTGTTTATTTATTTATTTAGGACTGCCAGTAGTTGTTACAATGTTGCTTACACGAAATAAAAGAAAAACAATATTGTAAAATATAAGAGTAACACCTTCTTAAGGCTGTCATAACATGTACTATATGTGATAAAAAAAAAATCAGTCCCTAAGAAGTACTACTGAAGGAATGAAGCTATTGACTTTAAATAAGAAAGCACGGCCTGACTATACTGCACTCGTCTTACTGGGACATGGTGTCATAATCATTTATCTGAATTAAATATCCTGTAAGTGGTGGTGACAGTATATTTAAAAGTCAGCGCTGCAGTAGTACTAACGTGGCAGCATCCAGTTGAATGAGAGGTGCTGTTGCTAGTTCTCTTTTTAAATTGCAATCTTAAGAAATATAAATACTTATTATATATAGACTTTCTTGTTTTTTTTTTTTGTTTAATGCCAGCAATAAATATTTATTTCTTCCCTTCAAACTCAGATTTACATCGTTTCGCAAATTTCACACACAAATAAACTAAGTCCTAACGTATCTAGTAGAAGTCTTTCAAGGGAGCCTAGTACCCAGTGAGGGAAAGGTAACATATTTTGAACCTTATAGCAAATGTTCTACAAATTTAAAGCTTGAAAGCCCTGTGGTAAAATCAATAAGCCAGAATCCAGCATCTATTACTTTACAGATGTTAATGTACAGCTGTATGTATACTATTGTTTGTAGCTTAGTGTTGATGCTTGTTATATAGGGATCACAAATATTGAATTTTGTTTTCAGTTTAAATAATGCTTAGCTGCTATTCTTCAAAAATAATATTAACGAAATTATTTTAAATGTAGTTCAATAACGACCGCCATTTTTAATAAACCCTTTTTTGATCTATCTCAAAAATGAACCGATCAGAACAAAGTTTTTTTGACATGCTTACAAATAAGTTATTTTGATTGTTTGATTCTCAGAATCGGATTGAAGATTGAAATTTGGATCGTTTACTGAAAACTGTTGTAAATCACTGCCAATGTCAATTTTTTTGAACGAAATAACTTTTTTTTTTAATACAGAGTGTAGTACAGGTGCAATCTGTACTGTTCATCGATCGTATACTCCCCTTTCGTTGTCACAAACCTATCGTCCATGCACAAAATTCAATCCCTTGAAACTGCAGTCAGCACGCAAACCATATCAAAACACATTCCAAAAGGAGACGTAAGTACAACAGTTCGTCAAAAATACAACATAAATATTGAACAATAAAGACGGAAAAAGCCTTAATCGAAGCCAAACCAAATTAATAACATCCGGACAATTCCTATAACAGACAAGGTAACTCAAGCCCGCATCCGCGCCCATTATTCTAAAGCCAATTAGCTATATAAAAAATATAATCACCATACGTGTCTTATAAACTATTAAATCACCTGTATAATTCATGGTTGTCACCTACGTATTACGGCTATTAATTTTTTGCGATAGATCGATGTATTAAACTTTTACTTTGTTGATGGCCGGAATTTTTATGAGGAAAATAATTATGGGGAATATATTATTATGCTATGACTAGAACCTCGCGGCTTCGTGATTGAACTCTAAGTCTTCTCTAGGTTACAGTTTTTAGGTTTCTCCAGGTTAAAGATTTCTGTGAAATTTTTCCGAGATAGTATATGTACTCTTTGCTGGTGGTCTCTCAAATGTGAGAGTCCGCCTGGGTAGGTACCACCGCAATGTGTATTTCTGCCGCCAGCGGTGTGTAGTCACTCTTATGTTCCGGTTTGAAGGATATTGTAGCCAGTGTAACTACTGGATATAATGAGACTTAACATCTCACGTCTCAGGATGGCCAGCGCAGTGGAATACCAAACAATACTTTGTAATTCAAGGTGTTGGATGGTGTTTCTACTGTTTATGGGTGATTGTATCGCCTACTATCAGGCGAACGGCAAGCTCGTCTCGTCATTCAAAGTAATAAAAAAAGGAATAAAACATGTTTAGGCATGGTCTCTCTGTATGTCAAATTATATCCGAAGTTCTTTCCGTATACTTCTAGCAAATATAACTTTTGTATATTTTCACAAATATTTGCTTAAAACAGTAAAAAACAAACGGTGCTTCTATTTATTAAGATCGGTAGCAGATCATCAGGAAAATAATTTGCTTTAAATCACAAATAATAAAATGACATTTAAACTTCTGCACCATCCTGTTTCCTTAACAAAGGTTTATTCATTGATTATGATATTCGAAGTTTTTTTGTAATTTTGCAAAACTGTTGCACCGGAAAACCCTGCTTTTAAATTCCATTCTTATTTTAAACGTAAAATCCAATAACAGAATCAAGACACAGCGATTTTATTGACCAATCAAGAGGCGCCAATTAACACCGTCCGAGTTTTAACAATCAATATTACAATAGAGACATAATCAATAACTTTAGGCCGGATATACACTGTCTGCGACTGACGCGGAATTTGACATTTATTTATTTGCTATTAAATGCACAATCATTTTAAGTTTTTATAATTTAGGAGACGTTTCCAGATTTTGCAAATATGAGATATCTAACTTGATATAGTGCCTTGTTAATACAAGTTCAAATAGTGTATATTATGGAATATTTTATGCTCGGTTAATGATACAAAATAAATTGATGTATCTGTAAAATTCATTAATACTATACGTAACATTGTTTTCAAAGTTTTCTAAGTCAGATAAAGCCTGCGTCATGTTCGCATATGGTTATCTCCTCGCCTCTTGTGACATTTCTCCTTATTATACGTAAATACAATTTCTGGAATTATGTATTTCGAGAGGAAAGACACATTAGCACTACAATCATTGGAGGATGAGGGGAACGATTATGTTAGTTTTCAGTTGACCGAGCGTCGCCGCTCGGGAGAATAGCGTCATCTTCGTAAGCATTGGGCCGAGTCCCTAACAATGTACATACTATATTGAGATGCCAACAAAAATGCGGTGGTCTCCTACGTGACATTTCCGGGTTTCTAACATTATGTACACACTACATCGATGTGTCAACCAAAACCAGTGGTCTCTTACGCGACGGTCACGTTATATTCTGTTGCAATACGATACCACGGGACTTTGCGTCAACGTCACATAGTGTGTACACAGCTTTACCCAAATTCCAAACTGATATTTCAACTGTTTATCGAGTATGGAAAATTGTTAACGACCATAATGGCTGCCAGTTGATTGTTAGTTAGTACAAAGCGATATTGAATAGTGAAATGTGGAATTACGCTACCGTTTTGAAAATGCATGTTGTTTCACATAAACGGTGAGTAATGATTGGCTTTGTAACTGTTACGGGTAAAGTGCTGAGAAGGGGTAAAAATCGATAGGTTAGTTCATTTTTTTTACCATATTGCCGTTTACTTATTGACTGAGTTTGGAATCGAAAGAAATATTGGCACCGTGAAAAGTTGAAGAAATAATAAATAAATTAGGCTGAACTTCGACTTTGGTGGCGTAGTTCTATTGCGTGCGCGGGACGGCCAGTGCTTTGATGTCACGGATTCGAATCCCGAGTTGGGATATTTGGGTTTTTCTGCGTACTATTAACCCGGAGTCTGAAATTTGTGCCCGATATGGCGTTAGGCTCACTCCCTATCTCATCATGAAACGGAACATATTTGACGAAAAATGGGTGCGCTGGTTGCACCTCCCCTATGTATGTATATAATTAAATAGGTATTGACACAATTTTACTTATAACATAAAATTATATTCATTGATTGCACACAATAATTCTTCAAGCAACATTTCAGTCAAAACACGCAAAATTTTAATATTAAATAGATTTCAGTTATTTTTGTTGCCGACTGTACAAGTGGAACGTTAGAAAATTACGCTACCGTTTTGAAAATGCGTTTCGCACACACAGTAAATAATGTTGCCTTGTAATTTGTTACTGTTCGTAGCAATGCTCAGAGTCACGATATAAGCAAATGTCCAGCTTATTGTGAATGGCAAGGTAAATTTATTAGATAGCTATATTGAAGAAATATCTTTGTTGTGCGTGACCTGACCTGTTGTTTATGACCGAGTTTTGCCCGTGGCTTCGCGTGAAACCTTAATATGAATGGACAAATATGTTACTCGGAAAAATATGTTTCCGTGATTGATTGATATATAATAATATCAGCCCTGTATTATATACTGTGCCACTGCTGAGCACGGGCTTCCTCTGCTACTGAAAGGGAAAAGGCCTTAGTCCACCACGCTGCCTAGTGCGGATTGATAGACTTCACACACCCTTCTTCTCAAGTATGCAGATTTCCTCACGATGTTTTCCTTTACCGTTAAAGAAAGCGATAATTCACAATACACACATCATTTTAGACAAGTCAGAGGTGAACCCTGGATTTTAACTTGCGGACATTCGTCTCGGCAGTCCGTTCCACAACCAACTAGGCTATCGCCGCTTTGCATGGTATAACCGCGATAAAATCCGAAATATAGTTTTAATTTTATGTATCACATTCGCATAATCATAAGAAATTATTATGCAAACAGACAAGAGTATTTTTTATTATTAAATTTAATAAATATTCAAATTTGGTTACACCACTAATATTTAACTACATTCTTCAAAATTTTAATTTTGTTGTGTCTAGATAGAGTTGTAATTTAGTAGTTTTTCTGACATTTGTTCTACTTTATTATGTAAATTGTAAACATAAAAAGAACTACGTATTACCTGATAAAAGATCTGGTTCAAATATTTTTAATTACGTATATTCGCGGGGTTTGAATCCGTGACTTCCATTTCACATCCAGCATATGTTTGTGGAATAGATAGAACGTTGTGTTCCATATTCTGTTGCTCAATATGTATTCTTTGCGAATTATAGCTTACTTTAACGGTCAAGAAAAATATCGTATGAAAAACTGCATACCTGGGACATTCTGTATAAGAATTTTCGAGGGTATGTGAAGTCTATCAATCCGGACTAGGCCAGTGTGGTGGACTAAGACCTAATCTCTCAGTAACAGAGGAGGCCCGTGCCTATCAATGGGACAGTATACAATACAGGGCTAATATCACTATATGCAATACTGTATATTCCTATCAAATCGAAGAATAGCACGCGATAAAAACCGAATGGTTAACACGAGTCAATTGCACAAACCCACAAATAAAACCGGGCAATTTGGTGCCTGCGCAGCTAATGATAGTTTACGCAATAACTGTATACGCGTGTACCGCAGTATAGAGAGGAACAGTAATGTACCTCCTGCTAAGGATTCTGGTAATGTCAAACGGGATCTTTCCTTGAGAGGTCTGTCAGGAACGATCGAATTAATAGCTGTAAATTATAGAGGCATAACTTACCACAGAAGGGCCCTATATCAAAATTTCATGGGGGCTTTTCAGGGCATTGCGCACTTGGGCGCACCAGAGCAACAACCATATCAAAATTTGCTAGGAACCCTTTAGGACAGTGCGCACTAAGGTGCCTGCTTAAATTTAACAAAGTTTTGGCTTAAGAGGGGCTGCGTATCATTAATACGGCTGATACAACAGTAGCTAAGTTACTGTTGAACGGGTCAAATAAGTATTTATACGAGAAATATTCACAGTACGATTTGCATTGGTATCTCTGTGTTGCGCTACATTCAGTCTCCCACTAAGACCGAATAATACCTACGTATTAGAATGAATTTACTACAGTCTTAACTGTTACAGCCGTGGTGTTTCTTAATAGTCGATTTACTCACCCTTCTTTTAATATATAATGTCTTTTTGAAAAATAAGTAACTCAGGAAATGTAAAGAAATTCATAAAAACATACAATCACGTTATTAAATCCAAAGAAAACATATATTTTACTTTTTTATATGGATATATAGTACATTAGTAATTTAATTCATATTGTACGCTTCCTTTACTGTCCATCCATTACTCGCGCCGGGAGCAAGCGCGATGTATAGCGCCTCGTGTAACAACCAACAATTATAATCGGTGAGCGATTCGCCGGTAATTATTCTGAGGCTACCCGTCCACTGCAAATAACTTTGTACTGGCGACTTTGCAAAAAATACATTTTTGACTCTCCGAATTAGAAGCAATGAGTTATAAAGAGTCATTTTGACAATGCGCTTCTAAATGAAAACACATACACCTTCACCTTTGTTGACATCGAGCCAAAAATCATCCATTAACAACGATTATTTTCACCAAAAAATCCTAGTTTTAGTTTTCTGATATGTTTATCATTTTGTAGTATAATGCGAGTATGGCGTGTGAGTAAGTGGATTTCTGACTGAAAGTGTGATTTTGCCGCTTCGACAAATTCTCTTCGAGTAGTAGTAGTGGCAATAGGGCGCGTAAAATTTTATTCATACTTATTTTGTTTACACTTTTTTATCTAAATAAATAATTGTAAAGTGTTATTTCCAAGTAGATAATTTTGTGGTTTCAATTAGTAACATAATATCAAAATGACCATGTATAAAAAAAATACTATATTCGATGCGAAAACGTTCTCGAAATACATTAACAAACATCAATTACAACACAAGAAATACGTAGCGATTCCGTCCGACAATCTTACCCACCGATTAGAAACATAAGGAAGTCTGACGTAACACTCCTTGAACCCGACAAAATAGCAACAAGACAGCAATAAACAACTCGCATCATAGTAAAAATGTGGGGAATTTATCGCACAGTGCAGCCATTCAATACAGCGGATACAAAAAAACGACACTTTCACGTTACTTTAAAATATGTGGAAACGGGTACGTTGGCCAGTGGCCGACGTGATTATGCGCGAAACGAAGCTCAGCGGTGTGCCAGGGTACCGTGCGACAGGGGAGAAACCATTTAATTAGTCATCCGCATGAATGCACTACTTTTTTTATTGACGAGACGAGCTTGCCGTTCGCCTGATGGTAAGCGATACGATCATAAACAGTACAAACACTAAAACCTTGAATTACAAAGTATTGTTTGGTATTCCACTGCGCTCGCCATCCTGAGGCATGAGATGTTATGGCTTGAAGGTGTAAAAAGTACATTAATCGTCGTTTTTAGTACATGATTCCAATCGCTTTTATCGATCTATCTCAAAAATTTACCAATCACAAAACAGAGTTTTTTTTACATGTTTACATAGAATTTTGATTGTTTCATTCTCGGTGTTGGATTAAAGATTGAGAATAAGGATCGTTTATTGACAACGGCCATTAAACATATGTCTTATCTATCTAATGGAACGACTCTGTCGCTGTTATCATATAATTCGAATTTCACAAAAATCATATTATATGTAAATTACATTATAATTTATTTATTTATTACAAAAAAACCTACTCAAGTTTAAGCCTAATCCATCTAAAGTTTTGAATATTTGTAAACGTTGAAAATTACCGTTACAAAGATATATGTAATATTTTCCAAGCAATTGAGGATAGACATAAATATTAGCTATAGCAAGGTTGTCTAACATTTCCACCGGAAAACGTAACGCAGTCTTGGCTTAACAGACAACCGAGAGAGGTCGCGGAGGCCAGTATGTAGGCTTACGGTCGTGGAAGCCATGGGATTTATGTTCGTGTACATCTTTAGTTTAGCATTTAAACGCCTCTTCGATGTTGACATACATTTATAACTATAGGTTCGATTCGTGCTTGCTTGAATTTTTTTATGAAATGTATTTTTGTTTTCTTCGTCGAATTTATTAAATTTAACTTAAGATTTTTAAAAGTCGTTAATATCAAGCTTATTCTAACACTAATATTAAATAAATCAATGAACAGTGATTTTCAATGAATTATAAACTCTACTTATTGCCATTCCTAAATTTATACTATCCCAATGACCTCCGTCAAAAATCTTTTCCAAATATACAGAACCCAACGCGTGAAGTCAACACACGCTTGGCCCGTTTTATTATACTTTACAAACTGGTCCGGTCGCGCTTGTCGGCTGTGTGTAGGAAGCTTTATCTTTTCTTTCTAACTGGACGTTGGACACACCTGACTATCTGTTTTGTAATCGTATCTGCAGTGCTATCGATGTTTTGAGTTAATAATAAAATTAATGCTTCGTTGACGTTTTAGTTTTGGGTTTTAATGTCATCTATTTAGAGTATATAACTATCTTAGTTGTTAATCATATACTTATTGATATGTTAAGGAAGAAACTTTGTACTCGGATTTCTAAGATTATAATAGAGTGGACATTGAGAAGATTTTCATACAAACATCCTGCGCTTATGTGATGGTTACTCAATCTACTGTGAAATAGCAAAACATAAATGTAAAATACTTCATATTTCCATATCATGATTTGCACGTTTTTAATGCGAATATTAGCATATTTTCTGTAAATATATTAATTTTGTATTTATATCTAAGGACGCTGTGACATCTTCTCAGACGGACACTTCAAATAAGACAGCGACTAATTGGTAATAACTTTTGAAGCAAAAGTTTGGCCTTAATTATAACTAACTATATAGCTTCATGTCTTTGTACCCCTTTTAAGCACAATGCGCGCACGGATCAGTGTTGGATTTATATTTTTTATGAGTGTAGGTCACTTTATTTCCGCCGCCCCATGTAGGTAGGTTTATATTTGTAGGTTTCTAAAATACCTAATAATTTTCGATTTGTTTGCATTATGGAAGACACTAAAGTTAAATAAACAAATGATTAATTGAATCGAGTGAGCGTCGTCTGAAATCTGCCGCCCCTATGAGGCTGCCGCCCATAGGCCTCGGCCTATACGGCCTATTTACAATTCCAGGACTGGCACGGATGAGTATGAGATTCAGCGTGATTAAAGTTCGTAAAAAAGAGTGCAGAAACACAAAATTAATATCATGTGTTTCTAATATAATTCGACTGTCGAATTTCGACCAGTGGACTACCATTATAAATGGAAGTGTTGACTTCTTGAGAATTTGAAATGTCGGATTAAGATGATTTGCATAGAATAATGAATATTTCAAAGAGTGATATATTATTATCCGGAAATATTAACGATGGCATTTTTTGAATTTGCAAGAACACTTTCTCATAGACGTAGTCCCAAATGCTGGAAATGTTATTTCAATTCAATAATAAAAACTTATAATAGAAAACGGAAAGTTAAATCATTTTTTAGTTTCAGTAATTTTTTTGTAACTTTAACCGCCATTTTCTTCATTTTAATCTTTCAAAAACAGAACAATGTTTTTGAGATGCTTACAACAAAGTTAATATGATTAGTTCATTTACGGAATCGGATTTCATTGGATTAGATTGGAGGAACAACTGCCACTGCAAATATTATTGTCTCCAACTATCTTTTCAAACCTTCTCATTACTTCGATCATCCGGTTCCAACAGGCCGGCATAGTTGTGTCGACTGCAAAGGGATAATCTTTAGTCAATCGCCATTCTTGGACTCCACTCCACTTACCATCAGGTGCAGTGCGACCACATTGCCAGTATAAAAAAATTCAAACTTAAAATAGCCTTATCAAAAATATTCCCTCAACACTTGCAACCTCGCAACATTGCCAATGCTGTATGCAAAATGCATTTTTAATTACAGCCAACGCCATAACAGACGATTTTACGGCGATACGCTAACTAAGCGATACTTATAAAAAGCGATGTTCGCTTACGTTCGATTCGGATTAGCGAATGAGTTTACTGGCTATTAGCACGTGATTTATTATGTGAGCGGAGAAGCGAACGGGCCCCGTGGACCGGGCCCGCGCTGCGTGAGACCTAGAGATGTGAGTGTGTCGATAAAAAGTTAACGCAGCGATGAGAGGCGATGGGTGAAAATTTTTCACAAAAAATCCCTTAGTTAACATATCGCGGCCAATGTAATAGAGAATAAAAACGAAGACGAACATAAATAAACCTAAAATGGGAGCTGGTAGGAATCAGGTTATATGGTAGCTGGTAGCGATAAATATAATTTCGAAGTTGTACGAGACACTTTTTGAACAAACCATTTACCATCAGTTAATCGTCTTCAATTATATCGTCGGTTAGTGAAAAACGTTACAAATTACCATTATTTCAGTGAAACACGTGAATTTTGTTATTTTATTTCTATGAAAAAGTAATATGAGTCTAACCAATCTTACTTTTCTGTAACATCGACAATCTTTCTCTCTCTCTTCAGTCGGCCCCTCATTACTGAGGTTCGTGATCCCGTCCAAGGTCATACAGTAATCTTCTCCACAAGGCACGATTTCGACTTGGTGCACTGCTACACTCATTGGCATATTTAGGGAGTTGGCGACCTGGTCCGACAATAATCGTTACAAAAATATAATATCTGTATAATTGCGTTTCCAAATGTAGTGATTACACCGTAACAGTCCTTCGTTAATTTGACACCTTTGCTAAGTATTAACTATAAAAAACTAGTGTCACTGAGATAGTACCACAGCTGAACTGATGCAGAGATAAGATTAAACTTTGGCATAATTGCGAGAAACAGGTGAATTGATCTTAACAGTTAATGTAAATATTAACAGATATAAGTTAAGATAAGATATGGACAGACCTGCAAATAGCAGTTATTTTTTTAATTATTACCGTTTAGCAATTTTATGACATAATGCTTAATGGTGGCATTTTTGTTATAGCCTTTTAACACTGCCCTTATAGGAGTTAAGATAAATAAGGTTATCGTTGATTGTAAAAATGTGTGAATGCTATTTTAGAAAATCACTCTTTTAAAAAATATTCTTACGTATGTAATAATATCAGCCCTGTATTATAATACTATCCCACTGCTGGGTAAGGGCCTCTACTACTGAGAGGGATTAGTCCACCACGCTGGCCTAGCGCGGATTGGTAGACTTCACACACCCTAAAAATTCCTAAAGAGAATTTCGCAGGCATGCAGATTTCCTCACGATGTTTTCCTTCACCGATAAAGCAAGCGATAATTCACAAAGAATACACAGGTAATTTTTACAAAAGTCAGTGATGTCTGCCCTTGGGTTTCGAACCTGCAGACATTCGTCTCGGCAGTCCGTTCCACACCCAACTAGGCTATCGCCGCTTCAGTATATAGAAATACAATATTAAATTTAATGAATCAAAATTATCCAGTCTGATTTGTACCAAAATGATTACTTGAATAAATCAAAGTATTTCAACTCATTATAAAGTTATCGACTTGTTACTAATGAGATCAGCGAGTCATAATATTCTGATTATAAAGTCATAAATCAAGTCGACATTTCTGTTTCGCTACTTACAACTCGACGTTTATTTCTGTCGCTTAAATAAACTGATTCAATTCGATATAGCTTTTTACATAAATTTAAGGAAAATATAATGTGAAAAGTATTGTTAATATAACTACATAATTAGAAAGAACTGGTTTTAATTGAAAAAAAAATTAAAGGCAGAGAGGCATATTCTTACTCTTTAAAAATGTTTACCAAAATAAATTGTTAATAAGTCGAATAAAAAAAATCTATCGATAACTTACTGACATTTTAGCACATCACTAGTGGTAGCAGGTCGACCGGTACAGGTGCGTTAGGTTCCCACCGCGTGCGTATCCACCGACGCACACCCGCCGATTTG
Organism: Manduca sexta; assembly: GCF_014839805.1. NCBI lineage: Eukaryota > Metazoa > Arthropoda > Insecta > Lepidoptera > Sphingidae > Manduca > Manduca sexta. Next base: position 9,295,272 of record NC_051121.1, on the reverse strand, counting down.
TCTACAGATAACCATCGGGATCGACACTATCCGCTTAGATTGGTGTTAAATTTGTGCCATGGTTGGGGGATGATGGTAAATTAAGGGTAGATTTGATTGTTAATCCTTGCTAATGAAATTTTTATATTTAATTATAAGTAGTGATGATGAAAACAGATAGCAGATAATACGAAAAAAAATTATATTTATATTACCATATTATGCATATAAATTTGTGGAAAGATTTATAAGCGTACAAAACTAAGCAGAAAGAACGAACATATGAAAAAAGCAATGAATTTTAATTATAATTGAAACATATAGGTACTTGATCCAATATAATTCTAACAATATAAAACATCTAAATCAGTCGAAAACAATCAACACAACTAATAATTTACCAAAAACATCTATTCAACAATCAAAAACAAGCAATCGACCGGCCGCCCATTAATCGATATTTTCAATCATGCATCTCTATCACATCACTAATGACTGAGCTGTCAAACGTCTAGAAAGCACTATTAACCCGAATGATTCAATTAAAATGAGTTATTGACTATCGAGATTTTAGTTTTATCTTAACAGTCACTTCACTAAAAATCTGATTAGATGATCTCTTTCTTATCTGTTTGGTTTCTTTCTATTTTATATAGCGGTAGTTCATAAATAAATATCGTTTATAGTCTAAACTGTTTATCATTTAATTCTACGTGTATATTTTTAAATGAATAATTCGTTTGATTAAGACTCACTCTAAAATACCGTATATAATGAAGGATATAGTGATATAATATTTATATGTATACTGTTCTTTGTGAAAAATATATTTAATAATATAAAAATAATCGTTTCTTTTAAATATGACATCGAAGAAGGACACATCTTAATTTAAATTTCAAGGAAATAAAAAAAATGACAATTTCCGTGGAATTTTTATGTTTCACTGTTTGTTTCCCATTAAATTTAAACTCGATTACCTCAATAAGATAAAAAATCATACGCAGATACAACAAAGAAAATAACCTAGAGATCGGAAAAACAAAGTAGTTTATATTTACTGATCTAACAGAAACTTAATTATTAAGCATTTATCACTTCTAAAGAGTAATATAAAATGTAAATCAGTATACGTCCGATATCTCGGGACGTATCGTCAGATAGCATCTCGAATGCAACGGTGTATGTAACAAAACAGATGACCGCGTATTCATAGTCCGGCTATATTTTTGCAATATAGTGTTGGATTTCCTTGTAAGAATACTTTGTTTCTAAAACTGGATTTCACTCTTCTTGTTTAAACCTTACTAGTATTATAACTGCGAAAGTTTATAAAGGCATTTTGATGTTTCTGAAAAAGCCAATTCATCCTTTCACTACTACAGTGTTTAATTGACAATTTGGCCTAGTGCGGTTTGGTAGACATCAAATATTTAAAATGACTGCTTAGATATATAGGGACCTCGTAACATTATCCTTTCCCATTAAAGCAAACAATTGACAAATATTTCTAGGTTAAACCACAAAAATTGTTGACTACACATGAGATTAATTCCCAAAGAGAAATTTGACAAAATCGCGATTAAAATATTCCGACTATAGATGGGAGCGGGTAAAAAATGATGTAGAAAGTAGTATGACAACGCACACTCGTTGATTTGGTGTTGTGGTCATGCGTTCCACTTAGCTAGATGTGGCTACCGTATTTTAAATACTTTTTTGGACCCTTGATACAAAATATAGGTTTTAAAAGCCTATGATGACGGACGTGCCGACGGCTTACTTAGTACGCGCACGGCCAAGTTATTCTACGCTTGAAGGTAAGTGGAGTAGAGTCCATACAATATCGACTGTCGAGAGTTGATTATATAATTATGCCGGCCTGTTTGGAACCGGATACCTGATGGCACCATCGCTGACTGATATCCGCAATATCAAACCACAGCCAAGTCCTACTGCGAAGATCTTTCTTTATACCTCAAAGGATATACCAAATCGTCGAGAAAACTGGTTAAATATACATAAAATAGTTGTAATAATTGGGGTCGCTTTTCGGTGCCTTTAGGAATAAAAAATAGATTTTGTTGAAGTGTTGACTAAAAGTAACGAGCGAATGTAAAATTCGGAAAGCCTTAAATTCTTAATATCAATTATTACGTTATTTTCACACTAAATGGTGATTAATACTTCATGATTATATTTTACGCTTATTCATATATTTCTACAGAAATATTTTTAGTAAACGATGACAAATATATTATCTTGCATCGCTTTTCCTGTACAATTGATAATCAAAGGTATTATAACCAATTGGAAACCTCCCATAGGGATACCCCTCTAGGGCCTGCTAGATCCAAAATACCTAAATACTTGTACTTAGTACGCATTGAGTCATAACAAAAAATATTGTCTTAATAGAAATATAATAGGCCATCTATAATTCAAAGTTCTGAGCAATTTATGATTTATTTGCAGTCGTATCGTTAACCACAATATTAAAAACATCTTTGTTTAATTTTTTTTGTGCTTTGTTGGTCAAATTAAGACGGTATTGTTACTTGTCATACGCATTCTTATTGCTTAACATATCGCTATCTGCTCCACTCATTATTCAAATGCAAAAAAGTCGCCATCTTTGAAAACGATTTTCTGTAGCCACATCCAGTGCGCATACGTCCACGTTGTATAGTTTACTGTTACATGCAAACATATCGCAGATTAAGGATGTAACTGTTCTATACTCATTGTGGCCTGTCATCATTGCGGTCCATGTTTTGCAATGTACCATTATTGTGGATAATTGAAATAGACGTGCTTGCAGTTAAGTATCATAGTAGTTTAACAGACTTCGGGCCCTTGAGATATCTTAGTAGAGTCTCACGGGAATTTTAGTTCATTATGATGCTTTAAAATTACCAACCTTTATCAGTCTTACTTATAAAAATTTCGGAAAGCTATGATTAGTTAAAACATAAATTTATTCGATCAGCTGTAAGTCAAAACCCGCCATTTTGCCCGGTCTAGAAAACCGGTGATGTTTTTGACAACTATTTAAGCAATTTTTAACCACCTCTTAACGCTAACAAGTTTATAAGACTGTATGTGTTATTATTTACGTCATGAATCTTAATAAAGAAATAACACTAAAAAGTCTATGCGGAGGGTTTAAGGTGGCTTTACTAAATTTTGGGTAGGTTCCTGATCTTTATAAGTAGCTAATATTTTATTCCGTGAATTGGTGGACCTAATTAATGACATCATTTGATAGTCATTGGATTTTTCGGCTCAGTGTCAGCCCGTAGTCTGAAATTTTAATGCGATATGGCGATAGGCTCATATCACATCATGAGACGAAACACACATGGTGAAAAGTGGGTACTCTGCTTGTCTTTGTCTACCTCTTCAAAGCCACAGGGGTGATGTGTGTATATTTGAGTTACAATTGAATTGAAAACGTGTTTGTGTTTATAAATCGATAATTAAGGCTATACTTAAATTGTTCAGTTACAATTGTCAATAAAATTATGACTCTATGTGATATTATAAGAGATTTCTGTTTTTATTAGCATAGGACTAAAAATAAAAATACACGATACAAAATAATATAGATACTTCCTTTCACATTTTTTTTTCATTAGATTGCAAAGATTACCACTTTGTAGAAGAGGAGACAACAGCGGCAGTATAATATCTAATGTATATTTAATAACACAAGGCAAGACTGACAAGAAATATCCTATTATTCTAAGAAACAGTTCTTGTAGTATAAGTAAGGAAAACAATAAACATTATAAAAGACAATTTCACTTATAATTAGGTTTATAAAACTTTTCTTTGTTCAAATAAAAATAATAAAAGTCTTCCTTAAATGCTTTGATTTGGTGTGATAAGTTTAACAAATCAAAGGAAATTATAGAAAATTAATTTAAATGTAAAATAACTTGTGAATGCAAACATATAGTTTTACCAACTATTATCTTAATTTAACCAAAGTAAAATAATAAAAAATAGTTCAACGTGAAAGACAAATGATTTACAGTTATATTAGATAACACATTGAAGCTAGAATCTCACGCTCCATAATCTTCGCATTCATAAAATGCTCATCAATTCACGGTGCTAAGTCCCAAATATTTCACACATTAAGATAAGGCGTGGGCACATACAAAGGAATTTCTATCGCTAATATCCTTTGCATAAGACACTAATTCTAATCTATACTTAAATAAAGCTTAAGAATTTGTTGATATGCGTTAATCTCTGATATTAATAAACAGATTTTGTTTTTCACTAATAAGAAGCAACATTATTCCTGAGTACTATAGACTACTTTTTCTCTTTCTCTGAGCTGCAGACAAAAGCTAGTATAATATATTATGTGTAACCCAACACATGAACACTATTAAAATATTTAACTTAAATGAATTTTGATCGTAAAAAAATCGCAGATTTGTTATTCATAGAATTCAAATTCCCTTATAATTTCTGATGTTCTAAAAGACTTATATCGATAGCTATTTAATATTAAACAAGAAATGATCATCTATACATCTTTGTTGTTGTAAACTTGCTATATTTATTATTTACAAGATGGCGTCTATCGTATTTCTTTCGCTAGCGACTCCATAACCACCATTAGACTATATTATAGACCAATATATCCTTACTATACGGGTCAATTTACCCTGTCTTCGGCCTATCACATCCATTCTCCCAGCGATCGAGATTCCATAGCATGCTATAATCAAAAATATCGCACAGTAAAATGATGGGCGCTCATCCTTAGCTACAATTTATGTTCATTCCTAATTTTTTTAGCATATGTCTATCGACCTTGACCCGGCCGGTAGAAAGGCGGTAAATATACGGATATAAAGAAATTGTGTCCATAGCATTTTTATGATAATGTACTCCTATTCACATAATGTATTTGACAAAAGATATTGATTCCCATCCGCCTTAGTTGAATTATTTATGTATAGAAAACAAGATCTGTGTTTGTGAATTCGGATCTAAATAACGGGAGTTGTTTTTCTGAACTGACTAAATGGTATACTCGATGTTCAGTCAGCTACAAAAGTAGGTGCATAATAAAAAAATCAAAACGTTAAATATAACTTGAATTAAAATATTCGTTTATGTATATGTAATATAAAGAAAACCTTGCAATAAAATATTTTCGTGAAAAAACTATTGCTCAAAGGAAAAAAAATTAAAAGAGATTTGAAAATTTTTATTTGTTCAGCTACTTTAGTAACGGCTATACTCTAAACAAACAATTTGAGATTAATAGTCTATCAAAAGTCAAAGATGTTGCAAAATAATTTTAAATGTTTCAAACCATCATAATTCAACTTGTAAAACGTCAGCAGAACTTTAAATCTTAACCTACATTCGTTGATATATTAAGCCCTAACTGGTTTCACTAGAGCCTCTACTTAATCCGTAAAATACTTTTATTTAATTATTTATGTTCTAACGTAAGTAATCCAGCATAGAATAACCATTGACAAGCCATTACGAAATCTATTAAATCACAAAGACAATCGTCTGAACATTCCATTAAATATATTTCTAAGTCCAAACAATAAATAACATAGATCCGTACAAATTTGTTCGGCGGCACCTCTGTGCGTCTCTCGTTGACTATCTGTCATCGGCGTAAAACTCTTGACCCCTGATTGTTTCACCATGATTGATGTTCGGACCCGCTGCGCACCTGACAAGTTGTGTGGTGTGAGCGAGAGGATGGTGAGGTTTTAATTCTAGTATGCTGCGCTTACCTTTTAGATTAAACTAGCTGACCCGACAGACGTTGTCCCGTCTTAACTGTGAATTTGCAGCGCGCATTCTGTCAATCGCTGACAATTATTTCAAACAATTGACAGTTATATAAAATTAATATTTTCGTTAAGTTTTCTTAAATTTTCAAATTTTCCGCGCAATTTTTTTTTTCTTTCATAAGAACCTTCTCCTGACAATAACAAACACAACAAAACATGAAATCGGTCCAGCCGTTCACGCGTGATGGCGTGACCAAGGGAAATAGGGATTCATTTTTTTATATTTAGATTAAATTATATACATGTTGAGTTTTCGTAACTTGGGCTTACATTATAGCTATTTTTTTAATGTTTATTGTAATCGTAGCGTTAATTCTGCTGGAAAACCGAATAAATAAACTATATAAGAGCTCTTAGGTTGGGAATTTTTTTTTATGGAGGGCATAGCAAGTTGGCGTCATTACCTAAATATGAATTATTTTATATGATAAATAAAAATTCTCATAAGTTAACTGTTGCTGATTAGAATCCGTTAGTAAATATGTACTCAGACAATCCTAATCATGATGTGGTAATTTTCTATTGGTTTTAATTCTCATAAAAACTAATTTTAAAAATGTTAATACAAAAGTTGAAAATAAAATAACTGTTATATGTAACGCTATCGTCTACAATTTGCACCAAACACGTAAACAGCGCACCAACAGTGTGAAATCAAACATTACTGTGCTAACAAATTGAAAATCATACGCGGCGCAACATCGAGCCTCGTCGGCGGGTCGTTTTGTACTCGGTAGGTTTATTGGAAGTAGAAAGCCATTAAATATAATTTAGGAGGCCTGTGGGACCCCTTATGGTTTGCGTTTTGTCTTTTTGTTCCTAATGTTTAGTATAATTTATATGTAGGCATTACTCACGGCTACAGCCATGCGCTTTCATGGTATAAAAAATCGAAAATAAATAGTAGTTTATAATATAGGGTATGGTTTATCTTCTTGCCAAATTTAAAAACAATTATCCTCAGTTTTTAATTTATCACGCACACTCACGCCTTATATTCCCGAAGGGTTGGGCAGGGGCGCAACCTAAACACCCACTTACAGCCAAATGTGTTCCTCAGTTGATGTAAAGGAGGCGAACCTATCAACTTATCAGGCACAAATTTTTTACTCCGGGCTGATACTGACCAGAAAAAACTCAAAATCTTTATTTATCGTCCCAGAATCAAGCCTGAGACCTCAGCACTACAATAACGCCCGTTAATTAGATTTGCATTTTATATAATACACTAGCTTTTGCCCGCGACTCCGCCCGCGTTATAAAGTTTTCCGTTATAAAAGTAGTAGTTTCCCGGGAGCCTATGTTCTTCCCAGGGTCTCAAACTGTCTCCATACTAAATTTCATCTTAATACGTTGGGTAGTTTTAAAGTTTAACACGTTCAGGCAGACAGATGCAACGGGGGACTTTGTTTTATAATATATTTTTTAGAACTTTTTAAGTGGCACAATCCCGTCATACATCATTGTTGCATAACTTTAACCGTTTACGCAGCGCAGGCAACGGAAGCTCTCAAAACTAATAATTTTCCCCGTTTTTGCAACATGTTTCATTACTGCTCCGCTCCTATTGGTCATAGCGTGATGATATATAGCCTATAGCACTCCAGGAACAAAGGGCTATCCAACACAAAAAGATAAACAACTTCCACTATAACAGGATTACATATATATTATGATACAACATAAACTTTTATTCTCTAAATTTTCTACAATACTATCTTCTGTCAAAAATGAAATAAAACAATTCGTATCCGACCTGCAGGTCAACGAACTTTATTAAACGAGGTTTAATGAAAAAAACGCAAACGAAAGCGTAGTCGTACTAATGACAATATTATTATAAGTTGGACTTGTTTGCCGGCAAATAATACGTTATTACAAATGTGCGGGTACAGACTGATGATGGGTGCGCTAAGTGATCATTCATAGATTCGGTACGGTCAGCATAAACACTTGGAGTTTTTGAGTAGGTTATAATATAATATAATAATATCAGCCCTGTATTATATAATGTCCCACTGTTGGGCACGGGCCTCCTTTACTACTGAGAGGGATTAAGAGTTAGTCCACCACGCTGGCCTAGTGCGGATTGGTAGACTTCACACATCTTCGAAAATCCTATAGAGAACTTCTCAGGTGTGCAGGTTTCCTCACGATGTTTTCCTTCACCGTCAAAGCAGGCAATAATTCACAAAGAATACACACATAATTTTTAAAAAAGTCAGAGGTGTATGCGCTTGGGTTTTGAACTTGCGGACATTCGTCTCGCAGTCCGTTCCACAACCAACTAGGCTATTGTCGTTTTGACTAGGTTAGTAAATATATATTGTTTCTGAAGGGTCAGAAATTCAATGAATTTGGATATATCTCACGGGTGAGTAAGAATTAAAATTTAAATGAATATCATTTAGGGATAAAAAATCTCGATTACTTAATAAATATTTTAGCAGAACTTAACCGCATAATACCTATCAGGAATAGCGAAGTCAATTAACCGTCATTAAAAATAAAATTAAGTAATTTAACATAATAATTACACAAGATTTATGCGGCGATAGCCTAGTTGGGAGTGGAACGGGCCGAGACGAATGTCCGCAGGTTCAAAACCCAAGGGCATGCACCTCTGACTGTTCCAAAGTTATGTGTGTATTCTTTGTGAATTATCGCTTGTTTTAACGATAAAGGAAAATATCATGAGGATACCTACATACCTGAGAAGTTCTCCATAATAATTTCGAAGGTGTGTGAAGTCTACCAACACGCACTAAGCGTGGTGGATCGAGGCCTGATCCCTCTCAGATAGTAAGGCTGATATTATTATTATTTATTAATTATATAAATAAACATTTGCAACATAAATGAATTAAGGTTTGGTATTCGGAAAATAAAAGTTGCTATACCTTTGCGGTTAATACTTCAGATAAGGGGTCAAATCGTTAAAGAAACATCTTAAAAATTTCAAAAGCATCAACAAAACATTTTTAATTAAAATATTTCTAAAGGTTACATTCAAGTATAATTATTAGTGAAGGTAACAAAATGGCCGTACACTCTAAATAGCTAATTATGACTATAAAATATTTTTTATCGTACACCATCTCCGTTGTATTCGTTTGGACGTTTAGAAATGGTTACATGGTCTATTATTAATAACCATTATGGACACCTACAATGAACAATATTATAATTACTTTATTTAAAACATAATTACATGATATTAATATTTTCGTCTTTATGAAAATATTGCAAAATGTGTTGTAATGCCTGTCTTGGGATTCAAACAGGAGGTTTTTTTGTGTAAAATTACGTAATAAATAGTCTTATCTTTCTTTTTATTACATGTTATTATGATTACTTGCAACTTAGTATATTATTCCCCACCGCATTATTATGAAAGAAAACTTTGAGCATTTTCTGTACCTCACTACATCACCTTTAATACAACATGAACATTAAATTGCATTGTAACATAAAACAGAACAAAATAATTTTCAACGTCAAACACCGAATTCATTACAATACACATGTTTTGCTGACGGTACACAACACAATCAACAAATCAGAATACAATCTGACAATTAGATTATCACGTAAGAACCGCGCAGTCATCACGCTGCCATTGTTGGACGGTGGGCAGCAATAAAAATTCCTATTGTCGATCGGTAGCATCATATTAGAAATGACAGTCATGAGAATAAAACTGTTGCTTTATGTTACGTAAATATTTTGAAGGGAATTCACAATAGACCTTGGAACCTGCTTTAGTAATATTTGCGGAGGTGAATATGGAGGAATATGTCTTATTGTAATAGGAAATATGTATTTTTTTAAATCTAAAGATGGGCTAAGCTAGTCACTCGCCCGATAATAGAACCAACAGCCTATTAGTAGTATATATCAGAGAACTATGAGATCCAAGGCTCTGCTCGGCATTATACTATGCTAATCATATAATATATTAAATTTCATGAAGCCCAGTACTAATTTAATATATTATTTTTTCAGGTAATTTGTCGGGAGACGAAAACTAAAGAGGTATAAAATGATCAATTACATATATCTACATCTGACCTTACTATAACTAGATCTCTTCAACGACCTTTAGGATGTCTAGATTTCTTATCTGACTAGATCTGAGCTTCACCTCTGATCTTCAGGCCCTCTTCCATAGTTTAGATTTGGGCTTAAATTTGACCTCTAGAACCTCAGTGTAGCTCCCAACCGTCTCACAATCACGACCCAAAAACCAACAACTATCACGGATCCGTTTCGAAAGCGGCTCTTCAGTCAACGTCAGAAAGATGTTTATGATTTGACAGACTTAACCTTTGAAGAAGATCAGATAACGCTAATTCGCAAAAACAATACCATCATCAAACTTGTCTGAGCGATTTGCATTATTACATAAGTGTAAGGCATCAGTAACGTATCCGTACGTCAGTTTGTTAGCTTAGGAGGCAACAGTAAGCCAACGTGACATGAGTAATATAAAAAAAACTGAAAACCTAGTTTTAATTAATATTTTCATTTTAGCGACTTCACCAATTCTTCTCAATTCAGAAGTTTTTATAGTTAAAGTTTTTTTTCATTAAACTGAAAACCTGGTTTCAATTAATTTTGTCGTTTAACCAACTTCAACAAAATTTTCTCCCATCAAGACGTTCTTTTATTTATGAGATGCATTAGGATGTTTATTTAGACGCCGATTCTGACTCTTTATAAACATTAATAGTAATTCTTCTAAAAACTTTGAGTTATTAATCAATAACTTTAAAATTGCAATTGTCTGTTTCGTCAAAATTTTCCTTTAGCCAAAAGTATATTAGAACTTAACAGAAAATTTGTATACCACATCGTTATTTCTTTACAGTTGGTTATAAAATTACTTCTTAACACCATATTAGTTCGAAAAATATTACTTCATTGAATTTAAAAGTGTAAAGGGCCTCCAATTCCTTTATCCTAGCAACAGACTAATCACTAGACTACTGGATTGATAGTCATTTCCATACATAATTTCGTTTCCTATTAGCTTCAACTGTCGTAGAAAGAAATCCACAGCACAAGGACTAGTTATTTATGAAATCTGCATACTCCTCTTTGTCATCAAGCAATAACACATAAAGTAGCCATAAACAGTGTCACTTGGTGAATAGCCCTTACAAATAACCACACTTGTTGTACCGTTTACGCTTCACACGGCAATAACCCGAGGTCATGGCGCATAATTGATTTACGCCGCGGCGGACTATGCATTAACATAAGATAATGCTTAACCTCTGACTCTACTCTTAAAATTTCACTCGACCAGTCTAACAAGAGCTTTTGTGAGGCAACGTTAAGGGAGCAGCTATCTAGGCTTTATGTAAATGTGTTAAGATATAGTTTATTGTGTTAAATGACGTGATTAATATTATTGTCGCTTGGAGTAAGCGACTGGTTGTAAGAAGCATAAGCCCTAGAATGGTGTTACAAACAATATGGTACCCTACGTCCAATTATATGATACTACAAGATTCCGTAAAATTAATCGGGGAAACAGTAGTTTCGATGCCTACAATTTTAATTTAATATCATGGATGAACAAGGTTCCGAAATACTTATCCAATTACAAAACCGTCCATAGTTCATCGAATTATGCTAAGTCATGCTTTAGAATATTTTTTTATATACAGAGCCACGATTAAAAAAATATTTCCGCGATTTTATTATTCTCGCGCATGATTTTTTCATATTTTGATAACTACCGTAGTTGTATGATATCTTAACGTATATAATTTACGGCTAAAAATCAGATAGCTGATGTATCTAATTAAATTGGTTGAGTGGATCTCGAAAGTTTTTTACCTTGGCCAGACAATGGTTTTGGCCTCTACATTCGGAATGATGTTGAGTACCCGTTGACTTATTGTTGTTTATTTTTGTTATCGAGTGGTAACGTTTTTGTGTTGCTGCCAAAGCAAGTGTTATTTTTTATCTCAAAGAACAGTTAGTAGCCGGACTGAGGAATGATTGTTGAAAACCTGATAGCGTTAGTTCAAATTATGTTTTCATTCTCAATAGAAATCTGCGGCCTTATTATTGATTTCTTTTGTCCCAATATTTCCGTCGCTATAATTTCAATGTTTTTGAGGTTATTTTTTTCGACTGCTTCGGTGGCGCAGTTGTATTGCGGTCTGCTGAAGTTCTTGGATTGCTGATTTTAACAATATTTGTGCTGATAAATCGAATTCACACACTCATACCTTCCATTCCCGAAGCAGTAAAAATAAACGTAACTCGTGCACCCACATTCTCGAGTGTATTCAGTATTTCGTCCCATGATGTGATAGGAGGCGAGTCCATCACCATATCGGGCACAAATTCTAGACCTCTGGCTGCTACTGAATATATGATCCCAAAATAGCTCGACTCAGGCATCGGACCCGAAACCCCAGCACTGCATTCGCACAATACAACTACGTTAACGCCAATCGAATTCACTTTCATTAAAACTTCTGTACCTATAGTCTCAGCAAAGTACGCACACGTACAAAGATTTCGTCACAAACGTATCCATCTTCCTGGCTCACTTTCGCAACATTGGCTACATCTCAATATTTATATAGGTTTTGCATGGCTCGGAGACCATCGTGAGAACTTGACGGCGAGAGATGTGCGTGTCCGATTACTAGATGCACTTTCTAAGCATTGTCTGGGAGTTTTAATACTGGCCCTTGGTTTTGAGCCGTAAGAGAGAGTATTTGATAAATTTAACGGTTTAAAACACCAGTTTTGATTTAGAATTTTTTTGGAAGACTTTACGATGCTTTTAGAACTGGATGATTATCATTCTCAAATCTGGTAATGTTTTAAATGCCTTGTACAAAAGAATAAATATACCGACGTGGAATTCTTGAATGCATAAATATAAGTGACATGTCATTACTTAACTTTAAAGGTTTCTTGTTCCCCACTGAACCCTAAAAAGGAGGTACGCTTGAAACATAACCAATGCCTTGACGTACTATAGGACATCGGGTGTCTGTTTATTTACGACCACAACTCTTCCCTCATTGTATTCTAAACGTTAGATTTCTATGGACGTGTAAATCACTGTCTGCTGGCTAATCTAGTCGTTTCGTAAGCGGTTAATTGTGAAAGTTTCTAAACAAAGGGTGGGCAGGCGACACATGGTGGTCTGTAGACCACCGTACCTCGAACACACACGCGTTGTTTGATTAGCGTCCACGGTTGTGTTTACGCGCAAGAATGTTGGAAGATGTCGATGCGGCATTGTTGGTGTTATTGTTAGATTTCTTGTGTTGAAATGTGTGTCTAAAAAGGTATTTTAATAATCATAATGTTTTATAATGTGGACATTTATTTATAAAGTACTATACTTTTAATCATGAAGATGTTTCTAGAAATCCTTTGTTTCCAAATTCTATTTTGATAGAGTATTCGCTGCCATTTCGGTACGTGATAGGTACCGGCGTAATTTTTGCGCGTTAGGTGCAAAACTATATATATAATATATATTTTTTTACACAATAGAATCATTTTCTTACGCAAGTTGCGCTTCAAATGGTCAATTACTTACAATTATTACACAATAGAATCATGTTCCTAAGTAAGTTTTTTCAACAGCAAATATCGTATACTTAAACATAATATTAAAAATATATAAGTAATAAAACAGAGAAATATTTGTCATATTCCACATTTCTAACATCCGAGATCTCGGTCAGTGTATGTCCATTTTGTATTTCGTAATTGAGACGCATTGTCAAGAGTACTTAAAACATTGCTAGTACTTACTTCACTTAACATACTTTTGTATGCGTAGTTTCTTCGCTCTGTTTTTTATACTTTTCCAAAAATGCATTTTTATAATATCTTTCTTTTCATTGCCTTTAAAGACAGACGACCTGATGGCCTAGTTAGTGTTGAGACACCTTCGTTAATTGTCTTTGTAAGGAGATGGCCACAAATCCTTGGCTATTAAGTAACACTTTCTCTTAGCCTGTCGCAAAATAATGGTAACGCGGATCAAATATATTGTACACTGAAAGACGTACGATGGAGTTCAAAGTGTAAAATTATTGATTTGTCTCGTATGCTAAGGTCCGTCTGGGTAGTTACATCTATTTTTGCAGTAGTGTGCGAGCACTATTGTAGTCCGACTTGAAGGAAATTGTAGCCAGCGTAATTACTGGGCATTGTGAGACTTCTCATGCCTCAGGGTAATGCTCAAAAAACTATCATGAGTCGTTCTGTTTTGACAGTCGTTAGAAATATGCGAGCCTATCTTACTGCATACACCCTTTGACTCGGAATTACACAAAATTAAGTCACAATTCTAGATTTTGCTCTTTATATACGATGGCAATTCTAATCATGTACTCGCGGCAATGTGCCTGACAAAATATCAAACTCAACTAATTGTCTCTGTATTAACATAAATAAATTCAATTTGTATGCCACCCACATCCAAGTTACCACACCTGTAAAGATCAACAATGACCATACGCCATTAGATCATACAAGCGATTTTTCCATACACCTCGTCAGCAGAAATAACTATAATTTTGTGTCAATTGCGTACTAGAAGTTTCTCAAAAGTGTTCGTACTGATTTACTAGAATGACCAGTTTAAATAGACCTGTGGAGTAAGCCTAACTTCTTTATCAGTAGGTTCTTTATAAAAGACGTTTAACAATACGAAATCGTTACTTAGCAAAGGTCAAGTCTCGGTAGTATGACTGTTCAAATGTAGTACAAGCAGCATTAATTTGTATGTGAGTTGAACACGATATTTATAGATATTTTGAGGTAGTGTTGCAGGCATAGTTGTGGTAGAATATCTTTTATAATCGCTCAGATAGCGACCACCATACACAAGGCGTTAAAATCCGCCATAGTGGCCCTCAATCAACCTGTGTATATCCGGTTCCAACAGGCCGACATAATTGTATCAACTGCCGAGGGGTAATCATCTCTCGTAAGTCGAGATTCTATTAAACCCCGCTTCACTTACCATCACGCGTAGTGGGTTATTTTCCGTGCCCGTTCAGAAAAAAATAGTACCTGTATTTATGAATAATTTGTTTTTGCCACGGCTTCGCTCGCGTAAAAGACCGCGTACTTAAGTTGCCCAATAGTACTCGGAGATAGAGTGGCTTCCTATTAGTGAACGAATATTCAGAAACACCTAGTTACAGTGCAATTAAAAAATGTTGGTTTTATTATATTAGTAAGTATAGAATGTACAGTATCTTCATGGCATTAAAAGTAGTCTATGATTTTAAATTGAGAAAGATGCTAACTACTTTCTTGTTAGTGGAGATATAACTGCAGTTTTAATCCTAAGAGAACATGACTTCAAATTGGCTTACATATAAAATATTGACGATACGATACATAACAGTATTAATACAAGAAGCAACAATAGCGAATTTAACAATTCACGAATCAAACAATGAATCTACAAAACAATATTAGCTACAGCAACCAATAACAAAGTAGGATTGTTACCAGTCCGGAAGACATTATAATCAACGTTACAGATAAACGATTAATACCCGTACACAGATTGAAACATCATCTGTCAATCACCGATGAGAAATTGAGCCGCATGACTGCAATCATTGTAAGTAATCATGTTTTGTTGGCTAGTTATAAACATTTGTGCGCGCTTTGTTTATTGCTTTTAGGCGAAGTTAAATATGAAATGATTTATCCAACTTTTATGATACTGGTTGAACTGTCATCAAAGTACGAAATAGTTGCAATTTGCTATGAGTATGAATAAAAAAGCTTTAGAACAAATCCCAAAAACGAAACAATATATCAATATTTTTTGTTAGTATAAAAACAGAAGGTATTATTGAAAACTAACAAAAAATCGAAATAATTGATTTTGCAATTCCACAAAAACGTGAGTCATTGTAAACCACAAAAAGCAAAGAAGAGGATAACAAAGCATCTAAATTTACTAGTTACCGCATCACCACATACGATCATGCAGTCAATTGATCTTGAGTTTTTTCAACAATTGTGGGCAGAATGGCATCAATTCATCAATTTAAAATGTTCAACATGTTTTTTAACATCCCGGATCAAGTATTGTTGCGTGACATTGACCGTAACGACGTTATTGTTCAGCAAACAGGTAAATTAAGTACATGTAAGTTTTGTTTTGTTTTTAATACGACTCATGCTTGTATTGTTTAAAGGTCGATGCTTTTTTGTATTTATAAGTTTTTACGTGCTACTGCCAAAGGGTTAATTTACGAGTTTTTAAATCACCAACATTTCGTGTAATTATATGATTTGGTTTGTACGCGGTTTTGCATTTGTCGGTAATATTAGATTCCGTATAGATGATAACCAAATTATCTTCTAGCAAATATCAAAATTAGTTTTTTGTTTTGCATGATTGCGCAAATGATGATTCAAAGAACGAAATCGTAGTATTATCATAATGAAGCAAATAACTCAACAGTTATTTTCTCGTCACCTAATCACGGTGGCTAGAGGAAGATAGCTAGTCTGCCTTCGTCCAAATGCACTTATTCTACTCTCATATAAATTTCGAACATGTCCCAAAAAAATTAGGCGCAACTAAGCAAAGCTGGCCTACTCCACGAATCAAACTTGTCTGCCTACAAAGACAATAAAAATGACTAATTGTTAATTCAGCTATAAATATTTCATCCTATCCATGCTAAAATCAATTCTCTGCCTACAACAGTAAATCATCATGACAAGGAAAGTCATTGTTGCTCAAGTCAGGTTATCCAAAATGTCATGGGAATACTGTTATAACATAATATAATAAACGGCAAAGTGGCATGTGAGAAGACAACTGATTACATCTACACACCGGCCAATAAATATGAGCAATCATAACAATCAATTAGGAAGATTGCAATAGATTGGATTGAAACACTTTCCGACTGTAGAGTTAGTGAGGTTGAATAGGTGACGTGATTTTTTTATTGAACGGCAAAGCGACCCCGCTGCTACTGGTAAGTGGACTAGGATCCAATAGAATATCGACTGATGAGAGGTGATTACCCCTCGGCAGTCGGCACAATTATGCCGGCCTGTTGGATTCCGATATACACAGGTTGATTACCGAACGCGACACACTTACGTGGGCCACTATGGCGGGTGTTAACACTTTGTGTACGGTGGTCGCTATTCGGGCGGATATAATATAACCTACCATCAGCAGCGAATACTAAATGATAACTTACTTCTTACTTATCACGTCAAAGTTTAAGAAGATCTTTGAGTATTTGAAAAAGTAAATACTGAACTAAATTAGATGAAATTTGCCGTACCACGATTTCAGAAAAGATTTTTACGTGGACGAAACCGCGAGCGAAATAAAATACTATTATGAATGCTTAGAAAAATCATAGCCTTGTTAGTCGCTTAAGGAGAAATGTAGTAGTATGAAATAATAAATCATTTTTGTCCCAAAATTTAACTACGACAACAAACCAATGGATCTATGAGAGTCGATATTTATATGCTTGACCTACGTCACCTGTTTATTTGTATGAATTTTTATTTCCATATATACTCAAATTTCGTCACTGCTTTATCGTATCCAACTGCAAATCATAGAGTATGCAAGCCTTCATTCTTTAATTCATAAACGTTACAAACCTCAGAAGCATTTAAAATTCTAGTAATTAATCAGTCAATGATCTGGCTAAGCTGTCAGTCGTATATCAAATTGTAGCGGTTTTAATCATGTCGCTTGGATGGCTTGAAAAATAGCCTTGTATCACCACAGTCGCTTGGAGTTCGAATTAATAGACGATAGCAACCTGGGGCTTACATGAAGCATATATACTGTTACTAATTATATTAATTAGTCTGTCATACAAATTATCCAATTCGTAATTGAAGATAAATGATATTACAGCGCAATAAATATCAATGGAAGAGAATAGGTAGGCTAATACGTCATATAATTGTGAGTGACAGAGATAGACTACGAAGCTGAAATCAATATATCTCTTTCTAAAGCTAATATAGTGATTTAGTGCCGAGTGTTGTATTTCTGTCTGTTATATGTACTTTCAAGTATTATTTTATCTATTGGTTTCTTAGGACTAATCAATATTATATAGAAAGCGCCGCAAATAACAATTACGCATCCCGTCCGCAATAATCTATCAAAACGAATTCTTTATCATGACACCACGTATCTCCATCATTAGATTTCATTTCTATAACACGCATAACTCTGTCTAGTTCAAACAAAAACCAGTTATTTAATACGTTCGAAACTTTCGATTGTTTTGCGTTTGCGCAACGCGGAGAGTCCACTTTCGTGATTTAGGTGTGGGCGATCATATATGCTTGTGTTGGAAAGATCGATATGTGAGCAATTTGGGCCGTTGTAACGGTAATCAAGATAAAAAAAATCTTTAGTTTGAAATGCCTGAAAAATGAACAACAATAGCAACAATAAACCGTGGTGGAAATTTTAATACTAATAATTCTAGACTCAAATAAAAATTTGCAAGGCGCGGCTTTAGCTTTGTTACTACATCAATACGAAAATGTGAAAAATATACTCAACTTATAATACATCAAGAAATATTTTCGTCCCCTTTCTAAGAATATTGCGCACGCGCCGTGTGAGATTAGGAATTTTTAAAGTTTATATAGAAGAATGCAGCAGTGGCGAAAGGTGAAATTTTCCGAAAGGGACACCAACGCAACATATAGGCACTAATATGCATAAATGCTGCAAATCATTTTGATGATAATTAGATTCTATATAAAGGAAAACCGTCAGAAATATATGCAATCTTCGTCACTGGAATGCAGATTAATAAAATTTATGTATCATATTATTATTGCTTAAAATAAACTGTTATAGAGTATTTAAACGATAGTGGCCTATGAATGATCTCAATATTGTTATTTACTACTTAAGAAAAGAATTTAATTTTGTTTTTTAATTATTATTTTATTTTTATGCAATTGAGTTTAGTCAAGTTAATAAAAAATAAATAACTTTATGTGATGTAAACATAAAACTTATATATTTGTACGTTGACGCAACAGCAAAGCATAGTGAACAAATTATGTGTTTCTATAACACCTGTAAACTATTTATGCTTACAAATGAATAATTTGATTTGATTTGAAAATATTGTGTGTTACAAACATCGATATATATGTACTAGATCTGTACTGCAATCCATACACCTGACTTTAGTATGATTTCAAAATTGACAACCTGTAGTTATGTACAGAGTGACGTTCATAATATAAAAACACGAGTCTAAGTGTAAACCTAGATGTGAATAAAAAAATTTGTCAAATAAAATTATTTGTTGTGTAAGTGAATAAATAGGTTATAACAGTGACGTTTTGGTTTCCATTAGTTCAAATTTTCACCAAATAGTTTATATGGTCGTTCGTGTCTACAGAATATAAATGTTAATGGTTACAAATATATTAAATTCGACGGTTGATTTTGACAATTGGACCACCACGTCCATCTTCATTAAGTTTATATTCCTAAGTCTCTTAAGCATTATCAAAAACCTCAATAATACAAGTATAATAATGATTATGTTTTTGTATTTTATAAATTAAAAATCAATCTCCATTTTTTATTGACAGCTAATGTGACCGGATGCTTTATAACACTGTCAGTTCTTGCCTCATAATAGATTGGGCCGCAGTTATTCAATAATATTTATCGCACTAAATAATGCGTTTGTATTTTTTTTTATATACATCATACAAGTTTTCTGGAGTAGGCAGAGGTACCACACCCATATTAACATCATATCTTTTTCCCACTTTCAAGGGTAGGTAGAGGTAAAACAACAAAATTTAGCCAGCTATATTAGTCCAATGTAATATGTGAGCCTAATATCATCTACTGGACGCAATTTTAGACTCCGACCTGATTCTGAAAAAATCTAATATTACTTTACCCAACTTGGGGTTCAAACCTAAGACGGTGGTCGGAAACAACTACGCTATAAACACAGTTTTTTAATTCAAAACACGCTGTATAACTAACGAAGTACAAGTCGCTCTACTTCGCTGCGAACATAATTTATTGTGAGAAATCAATAGTTGTAACCAGTAACGCGGGATTTTGTGTGGCAATATCGTATTTTTTATGGTTATTTTGTCAGCTGTTTTGATGTGTGATTTCCTCTATATGCAAACAATTGCATCAACCATACAACCACTACATACAAATTCAAGTAGTATTTATATTATTATAATGTAGTAGGAATTGTTAAATACTTATAATAAAAAGTTATATAAATTTACCCATGAGTTTTACATTTGTAGACTTAAGAATAGTTATAAAAACTTTCATAAACATCTCCAGTGAAAAGGTCAAAATTAACTATATATTCCGAGCGTCTAACATAAAGTTAAGAAAGTAGCTACCTAGATTTCTACACCTAACAACTCCTTTAATAAGATTCACAGACAAACTTTTTGCGCATGCTTATAATAGGTATATGTAATTAGTATAAGAAGTGATTGCCAAGTCTTTTAATTCTATTAACACTTTTGCAACATTTGATGCAATATTGTGGGAATCGGAACAGTGTTTGCTTTTGAATTTTAATACCGGTTTATAGTTTTACAACTAAGATATTATCATCTTCAATCGTAAATTGCAAATTTGTTATTCACAGGTGATTAAAAATTCTTTGAATCGGAATATCTTATATTAGCATCAGCCTTATAGGAATATTTATTTATATGAACTACTATTAAACCTTGCTATTCATTTTATTACGAATTCAAACAGTATTAAAAAAAAGGAGTTCCACAACCAGAATATAAATTCCTACTTTAATGGTAAAATAATAAACTTTCCTCAATACTTGAAATACAGGTAATAAATCCAATATTATTCGAATATAAATATTCAATCATGTTTAATCAACCTCGATATCTACAATAAAACCGATAATCAAAGTCACAATATAATACATCTCAACCAACAATATGATAAAAAGGTCCAAATTTTAATTTATTCGTTGTATGAAAGAACAATCGATCATTTAGGCGCCTCCGCTGTGATCAGCATGATGGATTACTTGTCACCTAACGCTCGCTCGGAGTCCCTGTAATTAATAGTATCTTGTGTACTATCGGCTCTTGTGTTGTAATTGTTGTTTATTCGATTGGGATTTTTGCCTTTTTGGTTTTCATCTTTATTATCGTTCGTGTCTAGTCCGTGAGCAATTATTTACTATATTGGATATGTAAAGTTTTGTTTTTATACAAATGTATGCGAAGCGCAAGCTGCTCGCGAAGGTCAGTGACACGATTGCACATACATAATAATACCACATCTGCATTATTACTGTCCCACTGCTGGGCACGGGCCTCCTTTACTTCTGAGAGGGATTAGGCCTTAGTCCACCACGTCGGTCTACTGTGGATTGGTAGGCTTTCTACACTTCACAAAATACCTATTGAGAATTTCTTAGGTATACAGGTTTCCTCACGATGTTTTCCTTCGTCGCTAAATTCGCTCCACACCCAACTAGCCTATCGCCGATTACATATTATATGACAATAACTTAGAATTAGGTAGAAAACGTCACATGGTATTGCACTGTTTCATCATCCTAAGACATTAGATGATAAGTTCTATAATGTCCTATAATAATAACTACATTTAAAGTGTCGATAATAATTTACGGTACAGAAGATTACATTATCAGCCCGTTGCAGTCCACTGCTGGACATAGGCCTCTCCCAAGGTATTCCACAGAGCCAGGTCTTCTGCTTTATGCATCCAGTCGTTGCCGGCCCTCATGTGTAAGTCGTCTCGCCATCTGGCCAGAGGGCGTCCCACACTACGTTTGCAGAAGTTGAACCTTAAGAAAAATAAATTTAGACACAATGATAAACCATTTGTCTTATTTGTGCTCGTAACACGTGTGGTCTGACCGACAAAGCCGTGGTTTCGCAACTTGTCACGTCTCAAACCACAAATCGATCGGAATTCATTCGTTAATTGCAACTAGACAAAGAACTCCAAGGTACAATATTTCATATCTGGACCGTTAAGTAGTCTCCTTTCTAAAACTTTTGCCACTTCAACACCTGTGTATTCAACCTACATACTGAATACATACAGTATCATTGAATCGCACCGCTACATTTGAACAGATGTAGTACGTAAATCAATTTTTCGCAACAATGCTTCTGACAATACATTTTAATATAGCAATAAACGTGATAACTGCAACGTGAACTGGACGTTATGTCAGTAGTGATACGATTGCAATTCTATTAACACTATTGATGGAGATATGACGTTTAGTATGAGATGTATTGTAACAATGTGCACTTGCGTCCAGTCGCAAAGCTCGAATGCTTGCGCCAGATTCGAGCCGAAGCGCTGGCACAGAAACGTTTGATATTGTATACAATAATTTATTCACATCCTCAATATTGTGCAACTGTACCATTGTGACAATTCACCGGCGTCCTTGATCAACGATCCACGATATTACGATCTCAATATTCATATTTTAAATTAACTCCCCATTTATCTTTCACTTCATTGACTCCGCCGTTCTATTTTGAACCTTAAGTTTCTTCTAGTTTGATATGGTCCACATAATTATGAACAAAACAAAGTCAACAAGACATTTGAATTAAGCAGTAAATATGCTTTCAGAAACAATTATTTCAAGCTAAATTATAACTCCTACTCTGTAACATTTTGAAAACAATACAGCGGAACCATTGTCTATCAGATCTGGCATTAAAATAGACGATATCTTGCGCATTGTCAGCTATTGCCGCGTCAGTAACTTTGCATATCATCCATAAGTCTATAGCTATATCTAATAAACTCAAGATATCAAGTCACACACTAAGTTTTAATGATCCAGCATACGCTGTCACGCCCGCCATTATTTTCTAGATATGTATCAAGATACCAACCTCATTGCCCCCTTACGTTCATAAAAACAATTAAATAAGGATTATGCAAATCATAGCTGGATTCTATTAGGCTGTCAGAACGAAATGCGACCATTCTCCACACATAGTGTGCGAGCCTTGACACAAAATTACACATTATAATGATTTATTCGTTTATCATCTGGTTTATTATCGATACGATCATTATCCATTCACTTTACAACTCTTTGTTGAGTGTAACAACGTGTTTGGTTTCCTTGCAAATGTCACTACTTATGTAAGTAAGTAAGTTAGGTCTATAGAGATCTTGTTTTAGTGTTCAAATTTGTTTAGGTTTTTTGTTGTGTTGTTGATGTTTGATGTTTGTCTATATTGTTGATTTCCGTTACTTGAGTCTTGTTTTTGAAACAATAATCTTATGTGCATAAAATATATTTTTAATGTTGAATCCATAATAATATTATCCACGTAAGCTCAAAATTTTTGTAACTATACATCGTAGAACATTCCCATCCCTTCATCGTGATTTGAAAACATAGCACTAGCGTCATTCTGTTATCAGAATATTGACGTACAAAAACAATCCGTAGGTAATAAATTATCAAAACTACAAAAAATAAATTGAACGCCGCCCCACGGCTTTCCGCGTTCCGTCGGCCCGATAAAAAGGTTGACAAAGGATATTGTATGGAGTGCCTCTCTATTGTTTGTTTTTAGCGGACCACGACGCAACGCGTTGACAAGTTGTTGACTTGAGAGCCCGTTATGGATATTGCTCTACTTTGTGATGTTTTAATTTGGGAGACATTGATTTTGTTATCTTGTGATCATTTTGGAAATTTTCATTAAAGGCCTAATGTAGTGGAGTCCCGTATAAATTATAATTAACTAATTCTCTATGGATAGTTTTAATTCCATTTTTCAAGGCATAATTATTTTTTTTTTAGATCCCTAATATGAATGAGGGCATTGTTTTAAATTTACTGTTTACTGATATTTATTTTTTTATTTTAATAAAATTAAGACGCAAAACAGATTACAATCAAAATTAAAGCTAATTATAAAATATACAAGCATAAAAACTAGACTGTATTCCTAAACATTGCGCCCTTACACTAGTTAATTACTTAAAGTGCGGACTAAAATAAATTAAGACTATTAAGTACTGTGTAAAGTTAAAAAATTTAAACAAGAAAGTAGTATAAGTGTAACTTAAAAATATATGACTAACTATTGTGGGTAAATATTAATTGTTTAAGACCTCTTGAGAATGATCCAAATCTGCCATTCATAATGTCAAGGTTTTTGTGTTTTTGCCAAGTCATTATACGAACGACACATACGAACCATCGGATTATGGAATGAGATGTTGTTCCTATAAACTTGCAATGAGAAAACGTTTGGATTACGTATTCTGAATGAAGTGTTAAAATTTATTAAGGCCAGTAATTCGGGAGCGTCAATATGTGAGTGTATAATTTTGTAGAGGTATATTACTTCCATGTAATTTCGTCTTAAAGTAAGTTTTTGTACTTTAAATTTAGTTAGGCGATCATTGTAGGAAGAGAGAGCACGCCCTAAGCCCATACGGATATTTGGTGTATTCTTGATAATTTTTTGACCGTGGTACGTTTTTCGTTTTTATACCATTACTTAATCTTATACGATATTTTGTTAATAATCTATTTAGTTATAAATATACACCACAAGTTAAAAATACCTATTTTGTTCCCATTTATCCACGTAAAATCGAATCCAATCGCTTATATATAAACAATATATACTGACAAACGTCCGAATTCATTTGAGCACAATTTAATATTAATAAACTGCACCTCTGGACGCAACACTCATTGCCTAACTTGATAATTACTTGAGTAATAAACAATATTGTGGGAATTTCGTCTCGCTTGGCATCTGATTGCAACATAACCTCTCTATTTTATACGGCATATATCCGCCTAATTTGACGCAATTATTATAACAGTGGCAAAAATTGCCTCTGGCAGTTCACAATTGTATATGTCCACCTATACATAATTATATCCTATTAATATATGCGAAAGTTTGTGAGGATGATTGTTCCGCTTGCGCGAAAAAACTACTGAACGGATTTGGATGAAACTTTACAGTAATATCGGTTATACATCAGAATAACGTATAGGGTACAATTTATAATGATTTTGTGTAATTTGGTCGTAATATAACGATACATATCAAGGAAGTTGGAAAAAATATCCCGGAAAACTCCTTCACGCGAGCGAAGCCGCGTGCAAAAGCTAGTTATTAATAAAAATATATTTTTTGTCAATTTACGAGATCAGAATACTAAGTCATAAGTATGAGGTTCAGTGCTCAAGCAAATGTATTATATAGGTAAAGTAGATAGTACTTATTTGATTATAATTTATTTGGAGACATTATGAACAAAGTGACTTTTATATTTTTTTGCCTTATCTGAAGTGCATTACGTTTTATAACTAGTACATAATCGTTTTTTTTAGAAGTTAGCTATTCAAAATTTATAATACATATAGAAAAATAATTAAACATCATATAATATATTTCTACATTATACTTTTTTTGGTTGTGTAATTTATTTAATAATGTGTGTATTTTTCATTAATTTTAATAATCTTAAAAAATAATTAAATCTCCACCGACTTTCGAGGAAATTACTGAACAATGAACATTTCAACTTAACATAATAAAATATAATAATAATATGTCTGTATTATTAAAAGACTTCCAACCAAATAAATCCCTTTAAGGCAAAAATATTCATTTAAAATACGTAAACAGATAATCATTTAGAGTACATTCTACTCCACAATTAACATCTATCAAGCATAAAATCAGCTAACCGATCTGATAAAATCTAAACAACGTCCACACCCAACAAATCTAAATTTAATTGTTGAAGCCTGACAATATTGCCGTTTGTCGCGGATTCTTTTATATTTTCAGTTTTCTCTCATAAAGAGATATTGCTTTTTAAAACTGTTATTTATTTTTAGAAACTAGAAGATAAATTAGTGTAGTTGATTAATGTCTTAAGATATTTTTTTAGTGTCAAATCAATCTCCAATACTACCAAAATAATAATTTATTTAAAACCAAAATAATTTATAGTTTTCTTATCATGATTGTAGATTTTACTAAATTGTCTAAATACGAAATCCTAAACCCACGAAGTTCTTACGTAAAATGACAATAAACTATATAATTGATAGCAGTGGGGCAAGACATCTTAAACACAGACAAACGTTTGCAATATTATATTTACAATATTAAGGATATCGGTAGCTCGGAGCATTTTGTACGGCATTACAAGGCTCGTAACTTGCTATTGCTACAAAATATTGTAAACAAATATTACTATTTGTTAGCAAATGCGGGTATTTATGGATTGAATTGATGTTTCGTAGTCCAATCATTTACCGCTAGATGGCGGTGTAAAGACATTTAAATTTCATAATTTTGTGAGTTAAGTTGTGTAATTTTCGAATCTGGTTTTATTTAAATGAATTGTACAAAGGATTCTACTTGAATTAATTATTCTTACTAATAATACAGACGTGAAATTCTGTGAGGATGCGAGATTTATTGGGGAAAGGAAATTTAGATGAAATACAGATAAAACTATAGACCACTATAAGTTAACAAAATTTGGACAAATTATTCCATAATGTAACCAACCAAGTTCCATAGAACTTCTATACCACGAGGTCTTGGCATCAACTTGTCATCTAATACATGAATATTTACTTGTTTGTCTTAGTATACAGTTGAACCCTAGATTCCGAAGCTAAGCTCCTATTTATCGCAACGTTTGCACAATTCGAATAGTTTTCTACTAAATGTACGATACCGTCGGAATTACAGCCAGGCCGATAATGCAGATTATTCATCCATTTCTTAATCTATATCCAGGCTTTGGTAAATACTGAATTTGTTTAGTTAATTTATTTTGTCTAGTACTATATACTAGGCCTCAGTGGCGTAGTTGTAGCATGGTACGACTGCAGTGCTGAGTTCTCGGGTTCAATCCCCGAGTCAAACAAGATTTTTCTGCCTGTGTCCGACGTGGCGATAGGCTCGCCTCCTATCACATCATGGGACGGAATATACGCGGCGGAAAGTAAGTGCACTAGTTGCTAAAATATAAAAGACGTGTGTGTTTTCTATAGAATACAGTTATCGTGTTTATTTTATTTGTCATTAGTTTATGTGTATTTTTTTTAATTGTCTTGTTTCGTTCTATATTTTTTTTAATATACTTTGACAAAATTAAACTCTGAATCGGTAGGTATTACTTTCATTAATTTCGTATTATTTATCTTTTTATAGTCTAATAGAATTTACATTGGTAGTAAATTATCATCCTTATTAACGAAAATATGAACTAATGCTGAACTTTGTAATATTATGTTGAAAATAGAATATAATTTACCGCTTCTTACATAATACATAAATCCAGATAAGAACGAATTTATTGTCAGTTGATAATGAATTTATTAAGTATATTCAAGGATGCGGAACTATTCCTATAATAAAACAATGTACCGAGTAGAGCATCTTCCCTAACGTAACACGACGCTGAGAACAATAGGAACTTTAGTGGGCAACGACTGAAGATTGCATTTGAAATATGCACAATCTCATTCCGCGCCCGTCTGTCTGCCCATAACGCTGTTAAGAATTTCGTACAACTACGCGACATTCGACCTTAAACGTTCAATAATAAGAGCGTAAATCAACCAACCACACACTGTACCAAAATGGGAAGCTTTGACCATTTTAAAAATGTATTTATGCATAGTTCGTTCGACCTCCGCTTACTTAGAGCTTTGACCTGTTAGAAATTGATTTTACTACGCTCGTAATAGTTGGTATTTTTTTTCGATTGTCACGATAAATTTAATTGTGAATATTTTAATATAATTTACGTTAACACCTGTACTATAAACTAATTTGGTATTGCCTCGGGGAAGATAGGTATTTCCCAATATAAGAATTATAGTTTAGAATATATTTAATTGTCATCTTGCGTTTTTACAAATTTATTGCGATATTATTTGCTATTTAATATTCGTAGTATCTGATAAACACCTGTTATGCAGAAATATTTTTATTATGTTTTCATTTTATCGAAGATTTATAAACGAATATTATTTTTTTATTTATATTGTTGCACAATATGATTATGGCTCTGTTTTGACTTTGGAGGATCCTAATATATTATATAATGTAATAATATCAGCCCTGTATTATATACTGGTCCAGGCAGGGCCCTTCTTACTGAGTGGCCTACGATGGCCTAGTCTAGGCCTAGGCCTGATGCCGGGAGGTCATACGTGGGCAAATATGGTGGGTTTTACACCTTATGCACGATGATCGCTATCTGGGGCGGATACAATATACTACCACCAGCTAATTGTGTATTATAACTGCCCCTGTGGCTCATTTTAGGTTACAATATAAGTAGATTTGATCACCATATCACAAAATCTATGTTTACGTAAACTGTAATATTTGTTTTGAATTTATGTGGGGTGGGATGTCTATATTGTGTAATATAAACCGAATCAATCTGCCTCGGTGGTGCGCTCTGGGGTCGTGGGTTCGAATCCCGGGTCGGGTAAAGTGGTATTTGGGTTTTTCTGCTCAGTATCAGCCTGGAGTCTGAAATTTGAGCCCGATATGCCGATAGGCTCGCCCCCTATCACATCATGGAACACACTTGGCGAAAATTGGGTGCCCTGGTTTCACCTCAGCATACCTTCGGGGATAAATGTGTGATGTGTGTGTCAACCCGAATGAGACTTAGTGTACAATTTTATTGCAGTTGATATGACGAGCATATAGCTCGCCTGATAAGCGAGATGCCCATAAATAATAGCAACACCATACAGAACTTTGGATAACAAACTGCGTGGCACTCTACTGCGGTCCTCATCCTCAGAATCAATATTTTATGTCTCATAATGCCCAGTATTTTCTTACTGCTTTGAATGACGAGACGAGTTTACCGTTCGGATAATGGTAAGCGATACGACCGCCCATAAACAGTAGACACACCATCCAACACCTTGAATTACAAAATATTGTTTGGCATTCTACTGTGCTCACTATCCTAAGACATGAGATGTTAAGTCTTATTATGTCCAGTATTTACACTGGCTACAATATCCTTCAAACTGCAACACAACAGTGACTACACACTACTGCTTGGCAGCAGAAATAGACATTGCGGTGGTACCTACCCAGGCGGACTCTCACATATGAAAGACCTTCCACCAGTACAATATTACGTTATAATATTTGTGCAATAGTGTGAAATTTTATTTTTTAAAAAAGAAAAAAAGTCTAAAATAATTAAGAAGAGGATATAGACACCTGACCTTTATAACAAAGCTAATAAGGTTATATTTGTATCAAATATGCATGCAATAAAACAAGAAAATGTGACCCCTGTGATAATGACAATAAAGAGGTCATTATATTTCACACAGATATCGTAAAAATGAACGAGCGTACAATAATTTTCCACAACGAACAATAAAATTGAATAGTGAATAAATTTTATATTGACAATAATTTAATGAAATTTACACATAATTTACATAAAATTTTATCGCACAAAATTCGATATTCTGATCTTTAATGGGTTATAAATAGGATTTAAATTCATTTGAATGTGTTAGATCCCAGATATTAGTCATAAGCATCGAATGACACATAAGTCGCGCATAAAACCAAAAAAAGTTCAAAGTTCACATTAATTTAGACAGAATGGTTGTAATAAAAGTAATTCTGTGTTGGCTTTTGGTAGTCGAATGAATAAGCTATTGCCGTTAAATGATCAGGGTTCAAATCCGGATATGTATCATGGTTTATTCAAATTAACTTCATATATTATACTATGAGCTTTTTTAAATATAGGTGGTAGTGTACGTGAGAAACTATTATAAATATCGGGTTTTAGAATTGTGTTTAAAGTTTATAATATTTAAATTGCATTTAATAATATATGGCGAGGTCCAATTCGCTTCCAACAGGCCGGCATAATTGTGTCGACTGTCGAGGGGTAATCATCTCTCATCAGTCGACATTCTGACCTCCATTCCATTTACCATCAGGTGCAGTAGTTGACTTTGTCATGCTAAGTATAACAAATATTGCGTTTTGCTTCTGACAAACATCCAAACAACCAAAGAATTCCACAAACTTTCGAATTTACATTATTAGTACGATAACATAAGCAAATTAGCTGTTATTCCCGGTTCCGCTTGCATAATAGATCTATCACAGAATAAAAGTACTATTAAATACCGGGATTTAACTCAGAAAGGTGGATAATTTGTCTACCAACTAATTATACTGATTGACTAACAAAGCTGGCATGGCTATAAAGTAAAAATAATTTTATTATAATCAAGCCAAATTCTAATGATGTTGAATTTTTGTATCTGCTTTCGATTCTAACAAATTTTATTAATGGTATTTTCTTAAACTCTCCATAAACAGTTTGATTACTAATATTTTTAATATACAATCGAATCAATCAAAACGACATAAAATGTACATACTTAAGGTTGTTAAGAATTTAAGGTTTGTTCACACAATGCGTTTCTGACGCGCGTCAACACAATGCGGAGTTGTGACGTCATACGAAACTAATTACATAATAAATTAATTTCAATACATAATAGATCTTTTGTATTGTGATAAACATTTCTAGCTTAACTACATAATACTGTATCATCATATGTAATATATTTATAACAAGCCGCTGTTTCTACATTATAAACATTGAAGGAAAACTAATATGGTCTTGATTATACTAACAGAAGCCAAAACAGTTATTAAAATTGTTTTCTGTCTGTATGTTTGTACATGCATCACATAAAGATGATTGCATGGAATTTAATGTAGTTTTCACCGATATATTATTAGTTTTTTTTTTTCACAAACAGAGGCGCGAGAAAAAGTAAATACTTTGTAATTTGCCTATATCTACCACCGAGTAACAGTGTGTAATATTTGTGTTCCAGAGTCTAGTATATTACCAACACTGTAATACGTAAGTGTTGAATTTGAACATTAAATATCTTCAGAACTTCTACTTTTATTTAATTTCACCCTTATATAAATTTATTTATGGCTTGCAATGACGCACAAAGAGCAACGTTCTCGTCTATCGCTTAATTGTATAAAAAAACAAGTTCTATTGATTTATAACTAATAAATAACTACGACGATACTAACTTCTTATTTTGTGGTAACTTCGAGGCGAGATAATGCGTGGTGGCGCCACAAACCCGTTCGGTTTGAACAAGCCTTTGCTTTTCACGTCAAACGCGTAATAAATCAATGGGTTTATATAATATCTAATCACCATATCGAATTTCTCACAAGATCTACCACCAGCGTGATGCAGTTATAATGACTGTTTAGAACAATTTGTATGTAAAGCATACGTGGATGTAGAATTATTTAATTAACTACCCCCCGTAGACAATATTTATTCATAGCATTACTTATGACCATTATAAATTAATCTTTGGTCGATAATCATATTTTATTATTGTGAGAACTTTTGAGGGGTCAAGAGTTTCTGGTTGTGGAATTATTTATGACGTCATACGACTTTGGATGCGTTGTGTTGTGTTCGGTCGATTATTTTTAAATGCATCCAACTATGATCTGTATGTCATCAGAACACATTTTTATAAATAAAAAAAAATCATCCCATTTGACAACCATCAGAAAGAAAACTGCCTCGGTGGCGTAGTTGTACTGCATTCGTGGTAAAGCATCATTCTGAGGTCCTGGGTTCGAATCCCCGGTCAGGCCAAGTGATTTTGGATTTTTCTGCTCAGTATCAGCCCGGAGTCTGGAATTTGTGCCCGATTTGAAGATAGGCTCGCTCTCTATCACATCATGGGACGGAACACACTTGGCGAAAAGGCTGCCCTGATTACGCCTTTGCATACCCCATGGATAAATGCGTGATATGAGAAAAAAAACCTTTTAAATAATGAGGAGTCTACGCAATTTCATAGAAATAATTTTTAAGTAGCACTATGACTGAATCTTTTCCAAAAGTAGGACAATATCAACTTGATCGAGTGTGTTTGGATTATAATCCTACAACGTTTATCAAAGATGGATTCTTTCTCGCCAAAGGCTCATCTATTACCCAGATTGAACCATGTGTAAACGTAGACACATTGCTCCCAAAATATAATATCCAAAACAACCCTTTCATAAGTATTGCATTAACTAATATTTTCAATATAATATAAACAAACACTCCAAAACATTTTTTATTTTTGTTTGCCGGCACTTAAGTGTGGTAACAACGGGTGGTGGTATGTTAATTTACATATGTGACACCCAAATTGATTTCAAAGTAATAGTTAAATTCAGTCATTAGGGCTTAATGAGTCTCGACCCCCTACTTTGCGTTGTGTAATTAAGTCTTATTAAGTCACTAATTCTATGCTTGATTGTGTTGAAATAAAATATTGATATGTGGAAAATATTTCCTGTTTTGTAGAGGCTAATTAGTGCTATAATTGTGCTGGTCTAGTTAATTGTTATATAATAGAGCCTCGATTGAAACTTAACCGAATTTCGGCGACGGCGTATATTAACGAAGATCAGATAGGTGCGCAGGAGATATTATAGTGCAAAAGTTTGTACGCAATACACAGGTGAACTCTCTGTTCCTTCACTTTCATAGTAATGTGAGACGGCAATCTGACATGACCGGTGAGAGATCAGGATCAAGACCATCAGCTTTACGTGTTTTTCGAGGCTCGGGTATCACATAGCCAACTTACTGATTCCGAGATGTGACTGAGATTAATGAATGATTGATGATGATGATTTTTTTGAGATGGAAAAACTCAATCAGTATAATTTTTTTGGCCTTACCTAGGATTCAAACCCAGGTCCTCAGCGTCATAATAGTACTCTTACTGTATCGGTATGCATTACAACTACACTAACATGCGATAATATGTTGCGTTTGGAGAAGTTTTCTGTGTTGTTTTAAAAATCGCGTAACCTACAAAATTATTTAAATAGCAACCAAGAAATCACAGTTATGATCTTAGGACACCCTGTAGGTAAGGTATAAACAATAAGCGAGCCGAAGACCAATAAAGCCAAAAATAATCAAATTTCAAAACCGATCTGTACGTACACCAACCCTTCGTTTTACAAAATAATGGCTTTCCAAAACGGCCGGAAAAGGCGCGTCGCCTAACCGGAAACGCAGGCAGACCGGAAATAGATTTTTGAAAGTTTCCATCACTGGAAAAATCGCATTTGGTTTTGTTGCGTGATTTGTGTATCGTTTTTAATGTAATATCAATTTTTGAGCATTTTTTAAAATGATCAATAATATCGCAATCATATATTTTCTAGTAAGCAGCGATAGCCAAGTTAAGTGTGGAATGGACTGCCGAGACGAATGTCTGCAGGTTCAAAACCCAAGAGCATACACCTCTCTGATTTTGCTAAAATTTATTTTGTGTATATTATTTGTGAATTGTCGCTTGCTTTAACGGCGAAGGAAAACATCATGAGGAAACCTACATACCTGAGAAATTCTCTATAGAAATTTTAAGGGTGTTTGAAGTCTACCAATCCACACTAGGTCGGCGTGGTGGACTAAAGCCCAATCCCTCTCAGTAGTAGAGGAGGCCCGTGCTCAGCAGTGGGACAGTATATAATACAGGGCTGATATTGTATTATTTAAAAATCAACTCAAACTAACTTGTAATAAAGGATATCAATTAAATCATGCATTGTAATAAAGAATATCAATTAAATCATGCAGATAAGAGAAACAATTAAAATTCTTTGGAAACTGAAGGCCGAAACAATTGTAAAGATGACAAAGCTCTATAAAATGCAGTAAGATAATTGTTAATCGTTTATGGAATATTAATGAATTAATTAACATGTTCATTGCAGGTTCAAATCCCAAGGGCACACACCTCTGACTTTTCTAAAAAATCATGTGTGTATTCTTTGTGAATTTATCGTTCGCTTTAACGGTGAAGGAAAACATCGTGAGGAAACCTGCACATCCGAGAAGTTCTCTATAGGAATTTCGAAAGTGTGTGAAGTCTACCAACCCGCACTAGGCCAGCGTGGTGGACTAAGGCCTAATCCCTCTCAGTAGTAGAGGAGGCCCGTGCTCAGCAGTGGGCAAGTATATAATACAGGGCTGATATTATTATTATTATTAATTAACATGTGTTTTACGAATGCTTTTGGTATGAAGAGAACCGTACATTTTTCGATTATTTAATCAGGTAATCTTAAACATATTGGAGATGGATTGGATTTTTTTTTATGTTAACGCAAAGTGAGCCCAATGCATCATGGTTAGTAGAGTTGGGTCCAACCGGATATACACAGGCTGATCCCAGAACTCGACATACTTACATAGATCACTGTGGCGGGTTTTACCACCTTGTTTACGGTGGTCGCTATCCTGGCGGATATAAAAAATATCCTACCACCAGCAAGAAATTTGGATAAACGACATAAATTTTCTATGGTTTTATTTAGACTAGCTTAGCTCTATGGTCTCGTAAGCTTATGACTTCACACGTTAAATGAAATTCCATTTCCTGATATCTAGATATTATACTTATTGTATTGTTCTCTTACAAACACATTACTTAGCGGAATTTTTAAACTAAAAAAAGTTTGTTTGTAGAGGCTAATCTCTGGAACTATTGAACTGATTTTGAAAATTCTTACACTAATAGGAAGCTACGTTACTCCTGCGTTCTATGCTTCTTATTCTAAGAAATTATAAAGCGGAACTTTTATCTCAGAGAAATATTTTCGTGTGGATGAAGTCGCGTGCACAAGTTATTTATAATCTCAGGTTAATAAATATGCTATGTACTGATTTATAACTCCAAGATTTGGGTAGTGTTGTTTATAGTTGGTTAAAACTCCGTCAGACGAGCTTCATACTCGTCTCTTTACGGCATGTTAAATGCTACCAAATTCTTAAATTGGAAGCGTTTACAATAAACAAAATACATAACAATAAATCCGCCGACAATACATTCGAAATTGCCACTTTTTGTCGCAAATTGCTTCATTTCGGATGCAGAGGTGCCAAATAAGTACATATAATTACATACAACGCGTATTGGGGTAATGCGCATAGTAAAATTTTATGAAGCAAAACAACGGTTAATAGCTTCTCCTCTTACATATTTCAAATTCTCTCACACAAACGTGTGGTGTAGTTCTCGGCAACGAATACAGATGGCGTTAGTTGTAAGGAAAATGTGGACTCAGTTGATTTTTTAAGGCATGTAATTGTTTAATGATTATTATAGATTATTTTGTTTTTGTGATATGATGACTTTTTGTCTGTTTGTTAGGTTTGCTTGCATTTGATATTTTGATTGAATTGCGGATTTAAAGAGAGTTCTATTATACTTATTTATGTTGTAGTATGTATGTTAAAGGACAAGTACAAATGACCTTAAAGATCTCCTGTCCTTAAAGAATACCCTTAACATAAAGCACTGCCTAATACAATACAAGGACAAATACTAAGTTATAAAAGTGCACAGAGACCAATTGTGGTATAATGGTCGGAGGTAAAGCGTTAATCGTTCAAATTATACGGCGAATAGACGATGAACTGAAGCGGGAGCGGCTAGCGGATTTTTAACTGCCTATTCTTGGGAAATAAATTGGTGTAAAGTTTCTTATATGTAGTGTAGGTAGGTACCATTATTTCTTTGAGGAGTCTTGTGTTCCATTTTTGAAACATTGAGGACAGTGATATCTGTAGAAGTGTGCAACGAATATTTTGTTCCATTTAAAAAAGAACTGTAATTTTACTTCTGCCTTGGTGACGTAGTTGTATTGTTCGATTGTAGTGCTGAAGTCCCGGGTTTGATCACCGGGTCAGACAAAGAAATACTGAGTTTCCTACTCAGTATCAGCGTAGAGCCTAGAATTTGTGCCCTATATGATCAAAGACTCGCCCCCTATCATATCATGAGATGGAATACACACAGCGGAATGTGGATGCACCAATTGCCCTTCTGTCTACTCCTTCAGGCATAAAAAGACGCGTGAGATATAAAAATACACACTGTATGTAATTTTACATGAGGAGCGTAATCCAGTGCTAAGTATTATTCAAAACTGATATTTGTTAGCATCGCCTTGTGACATAAAAAGCGGAAAGCAAGTAAAGTTACACTCCTATAATATTTGCTATAGCCAGAACGATTCACGAAATATCATTTTCGATTATCAAATCGGAAACTAAGCCCCGCCATTCGCTCATAACTTAAGCCGTGCAATTAATCGTTAAAATAAATCTTGCTACGATAATGCCGGCCTAACGAGTGACGATACAATGCGGCGACAATCGGCGGCGGGCCCTTTCATCTTGACACTTTGTCTTTACGGTGACGTCGCGGCGGATTGGCGCACTTTTAATTGACTTTTAAAATTGTTTCTTTTTTTATGTAGATTAATATGTGGGATGTGCTGTCTTACTATTCACGGTGTTTATTTTTTATGTCATTAAAACGTTATGTATAAAATGAATATCTTATTCTACTCTAAATGTTTTACACTTAATTAATCATCTTATTCTACTTTGTTTTTACATTTACTGGAAGATAATAGCTTAACCCGTCATGACTTGTCAAAATTTTATTTTCAAATATGTACAGGTAGCTGAATGTTTGCCGCCAAACATTGACAGCTACGCGTGTGACGGAAAAATAACCTTATTATGTAGTATATAAGGTTATAATCCCGTGACACACGCAAATGTCATGTAGCTGTCTTGGCTCGCCGGCGAGCCACGAGAGACCAAGAGTTAAACCTGAAATTTCATATTTTCATATTTCATGTGGAAATATAAAATTTTGGACACGAGCTTTTCACGAGAATTTTTTGAAAATTTGGACAAATTTTCAAAAAGTTCTCGTTCATCTCATTATTCCTCTGGTGTTCACCAGGGAGGACAAATAATGAGATTTAACACAAGGTCTAAAAAACATAGCCCAATTTACCTCATCTAATATACCATTTTATTACAATTTTAAAGTTAAATTTTCTCCCAATCCTCTCCAGTTACAAACCCCATCCGACCTAAACAAATTCCCCTAATCCAAATTAACATTACAAAGCCTTGTAACTAATTTACCACAGAAAAACCGGCCAATCTTAAACATCGTGACAGCACGCGTCAGGAGCTTATCGAATGGCGGTTTAATCAGCAAATTTCACCGGCTGGCGGCTGCCTTTGTTCTCACATATTTTTATATATACTTTTTAAAATAACCGCGGCGGATAGCATTGCGAGACCCGATCAGAATTCTCACGGTAAATCTCAAAGGATTCTACTGGATGGCTGATGTTTAACTTCTTTATAGTGGCTGATTGTGTTTATATTGTTAATGTGCGGGTACGTTAGTTAGGATGTTAGTTATTCGTCAATTTTCTGTATCAATAAGATATATATTTGCATGAAGTAATAGTATTTTGTCTATAATTACCTAATAGACATAGAGAGACGTATCTTGTATACAATCGTCTGTTTGGGTACTTGTAAACATTGGTATACAGGGTGATTTTGAAACTGCAATTCTAAATGAATATGTCTTTACCTTTGCTAAAAACGTGCCAAAATATTAGTGAATAACATCCCGGTTTAGGGTTTCTGATTTTTTTATAAGTATAATTTACTGCGAATAAAGCGAGTGCGTAGGTGTATTTCTGACTAAAAGTATGATGTTTCCAACGAATTTCAGTAATAGAATTAAGGCATGTAATATCTTAATTACTTAGTTGTTATTTATTTTGGTCGTAACTTACACTTTTTGTTTTACATTTACGGTTCGAGTAACTTATCGTAAAATGTTATTTCAAGAAGATAAGTATGTGGTTTCATTTAATAACGCAATGTCAAAATGACCCTCTAAACCCAAATTTATCTTTGATTTAATTATGATAAATGTTTGAGTTATCTCATACAGTTAAAACATCTTTATCTTATTAAATAATTCCTTCGACCTTCTTTACTTAAAAGTTTGTTAATGGTAAAATATTTTTTTTGTTCACAGGTGACGAAATTACGAAGTTTCAACATTTTCGTGATGAGTTAGAAAAAAGGTAAGTTCTAAAATATACAATGTTGCCCAAATGTAGAGATTCTTAGTATTGCTTTCGTGGATACCGGTATCCATATATTTCATTGGATGAATGAATCCCTGCTAGCCAAATTTTGACTACGGCGGTCAACCTCGACGGAGATCAATCAGGTACGTAGAAGATATTATAATGCTAAGTGTGTGCGCAATACACGGGTGCACTCTCTGTTCCTTCACTCTCATAGTCCGGTGAGACGGTAATCCGACATGAGCGGAGAGGGATCAGGTGCAACACATAAGGCTTTACGTTATTTCCGAAGCACGAGGGTATCACACCGACAACTTCCTGACTCCGAGCTGCTGAGTAATTTTTTGATGGAAAAACCTAGTCACAATTATTTTTGGACCGACCTGGGCTTCGAACCCAGGCCCTCAGCACGGTAGTCGTACCGAGTACGTATTACAACTAAGCCACTGATCCAGTCTATTCCATTGTCTCTCATATTTCATTACATACTAGACGATAATTATAAAGTATATTTTTTAGTTTGTAATAGCCTAAAATATGACTTAGGATTAAAAAGCACGAAGTAGATATTGGCATGACGGATGACCGAGCTGTGTTATTCAATTCTGAACCTTATAGCTTCATTGTACTAACAAAATATGAGAACAGAAGTTTATATTACTGTATCTTTTTTATTTTAATTATTTATTTTTTTATTCTTGATAAAACTTTGCACCCCTGTTCAGCATGTTATATTTAGTATCTCACTACAAGCCCTGGTTGTCTGGAAGAGATCAATTTTTAGCGATAAGTCCGCTTCTTCTCTGCACGTATTTTTAAAAATCATAATAGTTTTCACTTTGCTGTATGTGGTGTACAATAAAGTGTTTTGATTTTATTTCAAAGTAAACTATTTCTCTGATTTATTTTCATACGGGCATGGCCAAGTGATAGTGATACCTGATAGCTTAGTGTGGTTTATATAGAATTGCGACTGACAATGATTACCCTTCGGACACAATTATGCCGGCCTGTTTGATTTAAAATTTTTAATTACTATTGCTATCACACCATCAGGCCGCAAAGCCTCGAAAGCTCAAAAGACCAAAGTTCGTAATAAACAAAAATCGAACCCCAACTATTTTTTGTCCACACCAAAAGAAATAAGCGTAGTGGGAGCGAAAAAACGAACTTAGGTCCGATATCGGCTTCCGATCTTCAGCCATTTGCTTAATTACAACGCCGCAGCCTCCTTTGTGGCGTGCTATAAGGTAGCGAAAAATGCTTTGAATTCACCAACCTATACAAGTACTTATCGAATGTGGTAAAATTTCGTGAAAAAATCCGTTTGGATAGTAAGACTGCCTTGGCGTAGTATTACGATGACTTCCTCCAGGCGAACATCAATCACTGCGCCAGAGCGCAGGACTTGCTTGTTCAGAGCCTGGCGCAGTGGTCAATCCACGTGGCTGTAGTCAGCGAGCCGTATTTCGTTCCCCCCCGGGATGACTGGGCAGGGGACTCCGACGGCTCGGTGGCTGTCATCACCGGGGTGCCGCCGGCTCCCCGCCCTTCGAAAAAAAGTAGCGAAGGGTACCGGATGTGTGGCGGTTCTGTTGGGGGTGTGGGTAGTGGGAGCCTACTTCTCCCCCTTAACAGATCCCTAGCCGAATTTGAGAGTTTTCTCATTCGGCTGGGAACCCTGGTGGTGCAAAGCAGCCAGCCCCGCCCTGTGCTTGTCGCCGGCGACTTCAATGCCAAATCCTTGGCCTGGGGTTCGTCGGTGACGGACGCGCGGGTAGGGCCCTGGAGGAATGGGCGATCTCCTCAGGACTGGTCGTCCTAAATCGGGGTCGGAGGACACGTGCGTGCGGCACAACGGGGGTTCGGTGGTGGACATCACGTTCGCCACCCCGGACCTAGCCCGCCGTGTCCAGGGCTGGAGAGTCCTGGTGGAGGAGGAGACGCTGTCCGATCACCGGTACATACGGTTCAGTGTCTCCACTCCCCGGACCAACCAGCCCAGCAACAGTGGAAGTTTGACCTCCCGACGATGGGGCGGCCAGCGTTGGGCCGTTACGCGGCTCAACCGGGAGGCCGTGAAGGAAGCCGCTCTTGTTCAGGCGTGGTTCCCTGTACCGGCAGGGCCGGTGCGGGTCGAAGAGGAGGCGGAGTGGTTCGGGGGGGCAATGTCGCAAATCTGCGACGCGGCCATGCCCCGGGCCCGATGCCTCCCTCCGAAGCGACAGGTGTACTGGTGGTCGGCGGAGCTCACCCAGTTACGCGCGTCCTGCATGGCTGCGCGCCGTCGACTCGCCAGACACCGCCGCCGTCATTCCCGTCCGCCCGGCGATGATGAACAGGAGCGGCTGCTTCACGGCCTACACAAGACGGCCAAGAGAGCGCTGCGGGTGGCCATTGCGCAAGCAAAGGCCGCGGCACGTGAGGAGTCTCGGAGAACTCTCGACAGCGACCCGTGGGGACGCCCGTACCGCATGGCGTTGAGCAAGCTCCGCCCGTGGGCGCCCCGCTGACGCAGAGTCTCCGAGCCGATCTGGTGACGGACGTTGTCGCGGCGTTATTTCCGGCCACCCAGGAGGCCATTCCTCCACCGATGGCGCCACGTCCATCGGCGCCATCGTTGTCGATTCCGGCAGAGGATATCCCGGAGGTTTCGCCTGGAGAGCTCCAGGTGGCAGTGTCTCGGTTGCGGAGCAAAAACTCGCTCCGGGGCTCGACGGTGTACCCGGACGTGTCTGGGTCCTCGCTGTCGAGTCACTGGGTACGAGGCTCCGTAGCCTTTTCTCCGCGTGCTTTGAGCAGGGCACTTTCCGTCGCGGTGGAAGACGGGGAAGCTTGTCCTGCTCAAGAAAGAAGGAGACCCGCAGAGTCGCCATCGGCCTACCGACCGATCGTGTTGCTCGACGAGGTGTGCAAACTGTTCGAGCGTGTGGTACACGCTCGCCTC
Organism: Manduca sexta; assembly: GCF_014839805.1. Taxonomy (NCBI): domain Eukaryota; kingdom Metazoa; phylum Arthropoda; class Insecta; order Lepidoptera; family Sphingidae; genus Manduca; species Manduca sexta. The sequence continues at coordinate 9,254,361 of NC_051121.1, read as the reverse complement.
GTCGGGCATCTCGAACGGATCGGCCCGGATCTGGCCGCTTGCCAGTACGGGTTTAGGCGCGGCCGATCCACGATTCACGCGATTCTGCGGGTGAAAGCACTGGCGGAGGATGCAGTCGCTCGGGGCAGGGTCGTGCTGGCGGTGTCCTTAGACATCGCCAACGCGTTTAACACCATGCCCTGGGCCTGCATCAACGAGGCACTGCGGTATCACGAGGTGCCACCTTATCTCCGGCGTCTGGTGCGCTCGTACTTGTCAGACAGGTACGTGGTGTATCCGGGCGCTGACGGGTGGCACCGTAGAGCGATGTCGTGCGGTGTCCCGCAGGGCTCGGTCCTCGGGCCGCTCCTGTGGAACATCGGCTACGACTGGGTGCTCCGTGGTACCAACCTTCGAGGCGTCGCCGTCGTCTGCTATGCGGACGACACGCTCGTGACGGCGACGGCCAGGACCTTTCAGAGGGCGTCCCTGCTCGCCTCATTCGGTACCGAATTGGTGGTGCGCAGGATTCGGCGACTGGGTCTCGCGGTGGCTCTCCACAAGACCGAGGCCCTTGCCTTCCATGGGCCTCGGAGTAGGCCGCCCATCGAGGCCTACATCTCTGTGGAGGGCGTGCGGATACCCGTCGGCTCAAAGATGAAGTATCTCGGTCTTCATCTGGACAGCCGATGGGACTTCCGCGCGCACTTTGAGGTTTCTCTCGCCGAAGTTGGTACGGACGGCCGGTGCTCTCGGCCGTCTGCTACCAAACGTCGAAGGTCCTGGCAATCCCTGCCGGAATCTGTACGCTGGAGTCGTGCGGTCTATGGCCCTATACGGTTCTCCCGTATGGGCCAATTCCTGAACGACCGCTGCGTCAGGCTGCTGCGAAGACCGCAGCGCATGGTGGCGCAGCGTATCGTCAGGGGCTACCGCACGATCTCACACGAAGCGGCTTGCGTATTGGCGGGCACTCTGCCCTGGGATCTCGACGCGCGGGCTCTCTTCTGTCTTCTGGTGGCGGGAAGAGAGCTTGCGCCGAGGACAGAGGCTAGCCCCCCAAGAGGTCGAGACCACTCTGGTCTCCCTCCGCAACGCCGCTGTGGAGGAATGGCAGCTCAGGCTGGAGAGCCCGAGTGCGGGCTTGAGGACCGTCGCGGCAGTGCGACCCGTCCTTCGACAGTGGTTGGACAGGCACCACGGTGCGCCGACATTCCGGCTGACGCAGGTGCTCACCGGGCACGGGTGCTTCGGTGCATACCTGTGTCGCATAGCCGGGAAGGAGGAGTCCGCCGCGTGCCACCACTGTGGCAACTGCCGCGAGGACACGGCCCAACACACTCTCGAGGAGTGCCCAGCCTGGACGGAAGAGCGCAGCGCTCTCTTGGCCGTCATCGGAAGCGACCTCTCGTTGCCGACCGTGGTCGCCGCCATGGTCCGCAGTCGGAGGTCGTGGCGAGCTATGGCCTCCTTCTGCGAGCGTGCCATGTCGCAGAAGGAGGCCGCGGAGCGGATAGGAGCAGACCGATCCCGCCCGCCGCCGCCATAGGAGGAGAAGGAGGCGTCGGGGCGACGGTGTCTAACCCGTCGCCCTGCGCCTCGTGGGCAACCGGGGCCGCCGCTCCTACCATCCATTAAGGCGGCCCACGGGGTGGGCGACAGCGTGAAGGGCTAGGCCTCACGTTGTCGCCGTCGCCACAGCGACGCTCGGCGTGCGGGGAACGGACCTTTCCCCGCCGAGTCGGGCCGCGAAAGCGGCACTGCGCAGGGGCGGTTCCGGCGCAATCCATGCGTTCTGCTCAGGTTTTCCCGGAGCCGTCCCTAATGCGCCGATGATGGCCCACGCGGGGTTTTTAGTCAGTATTCCGGTGCGCTAAGTCTGGTAGGGACCCACCCAGCGACCGCCCATTACATCTCGGGCGACTCCTAGCATCGCTGGGTGGAAGGCGCCGGTGAGTCCGACACTCCCCCGCCTCCTCGGAGGTGGGGGGTCCGTAAATGGATTTTCCCCGCGACACAAAAAAAAAAAAAAGTATTACGATGACTGCGCTGAGGTGTGGTCAAATACCGGTTGGATTTCGTTCAGTAAAGTGGAAATATGCTTATCCTGTTACGTGGAATTATAACTGCTCAAATGTGGCTACATCTCTATGACATTGTAGCCAGTGTAACTACTGGACGTAAGACATAACATCTCATGTCCCAGGATGGCGAGGGCAGTGGAATACTAAACAACTTTGTGGTTCAAGGTGTTGGTTGGTGTTTCTACTGTTTATGGACGGTCGTATCGCTTACCATCAGGCGAACGGTAAGGTCATCTCGTCATTCAAAGTAATAAAATAACCCCTGAAAAGGAAAAGGCGTGGTATGAATACTAATAATCTAACTCCGCTGGTCCAATGACCCAAAGTAGGTCTTCACCTTCGTAACAAGAGTCGTCTAACCGTCCCTGTCTTGTCCTAGCTCTTTCCAGTTATTAGCTTGAAGTTCTTCGACTTCAAGACAATAAAACTAAACTTGCTTGATAAAACCAGTATATTCAAAATCCGTCTACAATTCAATTGCAGACACATGCAAATTGTATTGGTGAAAATGTTAAAATCGAACATAATATTAGTATTAAGATAATCATCATCATCATCATCCGCGTTGCAGTCCACTGCTGGATATAGGCCGCTCCCAAGGTACGTCACAGAGCTTAGTCTGCTGTTTTATGCATTCAGTCGCTGCCGGCCCTCTTAAACATAAGTTATAAAAAGATCTGGTATACAAAAGATCTATCTTCTTGGTCTATCTTCATCGGATTTAAAACTGTATACCAAGATTTGATAGATTTCTAGAATATCTTGGCTAGGTACATACCCCGTAAAAGAAAGTAATAAAAATTATTAACTGATTGAAACCGCGATATCTAAATACTCCATTTCACTCACTTTGCGTCTAATACCTATGTATTGTATAGCTATGTATATGTCTAATTCCTATGAAAAGAATCAATTATCTAGATTATACAAAAACAATAATCTAAACAAGCATTTTATTATACAAGTTCGGTTTAGTGTCAACGACATTTTACTCAGACGAAATGTCGCCACACGGCCTTCGTGGGAAAAACAGAAATATGTCGAATACATAAACAGCGTTAGCATAATCTCGTTTCGGCTCCATAAATACGAAAGAACCGGCTATTCCAAGCCATCTGGTCGATTGTTCGATCAAATGTTTGAACAAAGGTTGTTGGACTTTCGATAATTGATTTTTAAATTTAATTATTTATAGTCTATTGGTTTTTTGTTTGTCTAGATTGAAATTGAATAGTTCGAATTTTCGGGTACATTTTAATTACGGAAGCTAACACGAGCAATTAATTAATAAAAATATTATTTAAATATGTAACATTAAATAATTTATGTAATGCTATGTTTGAAAATGTAATATGTTAATAATTTGTTTAAAAAAAATATTATGACGGATGCAAGTTGTCTTTTGCAAGACAAACAGATATATTGATTATATTTTATATTTCCTTTATTAATATTTAATGCCTAATACAAAACCAGAAATATGATCATAAAATTGAAAGAAGGATTTTATAATATTTAATTTAAATTTTACATCTTTATTGTTTTTGTATTTATAACCGACTATTGTTTTTATTAGCTACAAACTTTTTATTATATTTTTTATTATTTTAAGATAAAATTGTTTTGCTTTTAAATTATACTATAAAAAATCGAGCAGGTAGTTAATTCACTGTGCATTTCCTTTTCTAATTTCAATAAACTCGAAATCATGCTACCCATTGGAGTCATAATTGTATAAATATTGTTATTTAAATATTTAATTGAAATGGTATTTAAAAAAAATAAACAGATATAAAATATGTTTAAGATATTACACGTGGGAAAAATATCCTCTGACAAAAAAAAAACGTTTGAATTGTATAAAAATAAATGTGTTTGTCTATCAAGTTTATTATACCTAGTAACACATTACAGTTTTTTTTTTGTTAAAGTTATTTTACTATTTAATTTAAAGTTTGTTCCAATATTTTTAAGTACTATTTGCTCCACCACGAGGCTTCTATCATTAACTATGTAACACCTACTCAATGAGATCATTTGTATGAGTCCAAACACGCTATATCTGCTGTAAGTTGCTGAGGAGTTGGGTATTCCGCAGATATCTTGATGCTGGAGCATCAAGCTTACCATGTCTTAAAACACCAAAGTAATAACACCAAATTTGAAATCAGTTGGATCTGTGAAAGTTGGAAATGAGCTGATGATCTTGAAACGCTTGAACAAATCTTCATTAATAATAGCTATAAGAACCATCTCGGTCAAATTAATTTTCAAACAAAAGCACATTTTAAAATCGGTCCATTTGTTTGGGAGCTACGATGCCACAAACAGACACGCAAATACATACATTGAACTTATAACACGATTATTTGTATCACTGCTTTACAATACATAAGAAAGTGCAAAATAATATCGTGATTTTTCCGGTATAAAGTTGTCTATGTCCTTCTCAGTCTCAAACTATTTCCCTACCAAATTCGGTACAAATCCGTTCGATAGTTTGTCGCGTTTAGACAGACGTAGCGTGGGACTTTGCTTTACAATACGTAAGAAAGTGCAAAATAATATCGTTTACTTCTATACCGTTGCTATCGAGGTCTCAATTTCCGCACAAACTTGTTGATTTTAGAAAATGTCGCGTAATTAGTTCCTGTATTTCTAAATTACTTTCATTTTGAGCCTGTTTGAACAATAATTAATTATAATGTAGCGGAAAGTGGCTTTGTGTTGTGGTTGAAGGTTGATAAGGGACTTTCCATGCTCGTTTTTCTTTATTACTTCCTAAGTGTTTGGATAGTAAATATCTATTTAGGAAGGCGATAGACCAGATCTTAGATTCGATTTTATTTTTGCGTTTTATTGTTTGAATAATTAACAGTATTTTAATTTATACTAGTAGTATTCGACTTAGCCTGCGTCATAGTTTTATTGGGATAAAGATTCCATTATATATTTTCTTGAAATGCAAAAGTAGCTATATCCTTCAGGCGATCAAATTTCGGTGGTTAGCAAGTTTATGGCGTTCAAATAGATATAAATTATGTTTTATAATACTATAAGTATCTGTCAGTAAGAAAAATTAAGTAAATTTTTTTATTGTTAAGATGATTTTTTTAATTTGTATCTTTAAGATACTAAAGTCTACTGTCTTGGACTAAAGATGACTACGATCCACGAAGACACCACTCATTTAACTGCTATATTTTTCTGACTGACAACGCATACACATATATAGTTTCAAGAATCCAATTTAATTCTATAATTTAAACACATATTAGAATTTTAATATTGTCATCAACATACGTGAAAGTAAACCTGCATTGACAATACAAATTTCTCTTTATACATTGTTAAAAACCTTTCAAATCCCATTTAGTACATTATGATAATTATCCAATAAATATGTTAATCTCGAATTCAGTTAATAACGGTATTTATTTTAAATGACCATGCTTTACAATGGCCTGGTATGTTTTATATATTAAATTATCGGATTAATCGTCTTTAGGGCTATGATATATACTTATATTCACACTAGAGTTTCACAGGAATGTTCCCCATTAAATTAAGTACCGTGAAGTTTTATTTGTGACGTCGGTTGTTTAGGTTGCGGGTGATACATTTTTATAGTTTTATAGTATATTTTGGTGGTGATAATGTATCGGATGATCCATATTTTGCATTTTTTTGTTGTAGGTGCACAGCAAAGTGACTCCAGAGTGTGGTCTAATAGAATGTCGAAAGATGAGATAGGATTACCCCTCGGCAGTCGACACAATTATGCCGGCCTGTTGGAACAGCTGATTCCGGAATGCAATACACTTACGTGGGCTACTAAGGCGGGTTTTAACACCTTGGATATAAAATATATCCTACCAACAACACAAAATATGTCTACTAGTTATTGTTTGCAGCTTCGCCCATGTAAACAGCTTTTCCCGTTACAAAATTCCATTAACACTGTATATTATTATTTAAAGCGTCACCTATACGACGCTAACGCCATCAATTTGAACACACACACACACAACATCACATATTTATCCCCGAAGGAGTATGCAGAGGCGCAACCAAGGCACCCACTTTTCGCCAAGTGTGTTACGTCCCATGATGTGATAGGGGGCGAGCCTATTGCCACATCGGGCACAAATTCCAGACTCCGGGCGGATACTGAGCACTTCTAACAAACATCAAAACATTTCACAAACTTGCATTTATAATAATAAATCTTGATATTATTAATGACAAGTTTCAAATTAAAAAAAAAACAAAGTATTTGTTTATAGTCTTACATCAATTACATAATTTAATTCATCTTAGTAAGTAAAATTGTGTTGTTTTTTTTTGTTTTATATTAAACTTAGCTTTTAATTGAGATAATATTGTTGTGTACTGTGTAATAATAGTGTAGGGATGTATATCAACCACTAATGATTTCTATGTCTAGTAGTTTTAATTTTGTTAACATATATATACTATTTACATAAATAATTTAAGTAACATAATTTTAATTTTATATATAAATAGGTTAGTATAACTAACTATAAAACAATTTCTCTATAAAACATATTATTTAGACTCTTGTCACTATGCCAGGTGGAAATAAATATAGCCTATAAAAAATCAACTTTTTCTATATCTAGGGTGCGTATTGTGAATTATGGAGGGTTCCACAGCTCAAACGGGACGCACCTACATCAATAAGTTAATGGTGAGACGTGGATCGACATGCGGAACTCTAAAAAGAGTAAAACATTACGCTTGCGTCGGAAAATCTATTGGATGCGTGGCGTGGGATAGGCAAAGTTTTCTGATTTTTGGATTGATATAAGATACGAGTTCCTGCTTCGTACAGAACACATTGAGTGCATTGATTTTCTTCAGATATCATGTAATCTTTTTGTTTATCGTGGATAACTTACAGCTAATACATATTTACACAATTATTGTAGCGACAGAGGGCCAATTAAAAGTTATTTTTTGGTTAAAATCTGATAAAAATGAATTCAAAACTTTGATGGAAGAAAAGACGAATAATATTATAATTGACAATGACCATCAATTCTGAACCCCATTTGTAAATGTTAAAGTTTTTTGTCAAAAAATGTTGTCTCAATTCAGGAATCGAATCTGTTGTTTACGTTATACAATCAAGAAACAGCTTACTTGACTGGTCAATCACATTTAAATAAAATAGCTTAGTACTAATTGTATCGCAAAATTTGAATATACTTTTTAACCTCTATTTTTTCCACAATTCCAATCCACTCGATGCGGTCATTTTTAAAAAGAAATTAAAAATTTACTCCAAACAAGATGAACTGTACCCAAAACCAATATCAATTTACAAAATACACTAGAAAGGGTGAAAGGAAACATATCTTAAGAGCTCCTTGAAAATTTCATTCGTATTTATAAACTGGCCAGTGTAAGCTGACCTCTCCGTATCCATTGGACAACCCGCTTGTATAATCTTGCGTTTGGGAGAAAGAGGGTGGTAGTTCAAGGTAAAATGGACACCGTACATCACTATCTTCGGTAGGGGTGCGCGATTTACAACCCTTTTACAACAGATTTATGTGGCGTTCGCGGGTTAACTTAACCCTCACATGCAGAAAAGTTTTCTTTTCTTTCTTTTATAAATGGCCGACGAAAATAGAAGGACTTTTTTGGATGTACGTATGTCAGATGATTTTATTTTTGTAATGTCAAAATAATGGGTGATGGGATCCACAAATGTTAGTTTATTTGAGGACAAATGTCACAGTGGGACTTATTAATAAGATTTTAATTTGTCTATTTTAGTATTTATTATCTATATATAAAAGCAGCGATAGTCTTGTTTAAAGTGAAACGAACTCCTGAGACGAATGTCGGCAGGCTCAAAACTCAAAAGCACGCTTCTCTGACTCTGCTAAAGGGTGTATTCTTTGTTGGTTATCGCTTGCTTCAACGACAAGAAAACATCGTGAGGAAACCTGCATACTTGAGAAGTTCTGTATAGGAATTTTGAGGGTATATAAAATCTGCCAATCCGAATTAGGCCAGTGTGGTGGACTAGGGCCTATTCCTTATCAGTAGTAGAGGAGGCCTGTGCCCAGCAATGTGATAGTATATAACACAAGTCTAACATTATTATTATACACATATAAATTAATTGTATCCACGTTTAATGACGTATTAAAAGCTATAAGATACATGATAAGTAGCCAAATAACATTTAATATTTGTTACAACTCTATACACTTTACAGCTAGTGTCCATCAGTCCTACCAAATATAAACTATTGTAAGCTCACAAAAGCTCGTAAAGCTCCCGAGCGTGCTTAAAGCGAGGATATCTGGATTACGGGCGCACGGAGCGACGCGGGGTTCCACTATCGAGGCCAGTTAATTTTCCACCAAGTGTAATTACCGAGCTTCTCTTTGTTTTTGCTACCGACTTTATTTGCATAGCGGAGCTGGTATCGCTTCGGTTTCGGACGGACAGGGCTGGGTGTGGAGTCGTTGTTGAAATTATATTTTTTTGGTTGTTACAAAATTTTTATTGTATGTATATATAGGTAGTAATTGTTTATGAGAACCATGAATTTAGGTAGTTTAGCAAATTACTATTTTGTTTCCCGAATTTTATTTTAGATTGTTAGTATTTGATTTGAAGTATTTTGTTCGATATTGACTAAATAAATTTAAGTTTACTAAAGTAACACAAGTAAATAGATATTCTAAAAATATACAAAATAGTAACCAAATTAGATAAGTTAATAATAAAAACATGAGTTTTAAAATTATCAAGTTCAAATATTTTGTAATATACATATCTTTAAAACTAACGATCATCAGTTTAATTTGATTGCTTAACTGACGAGCCAGCCTCGTTAGCAAATCATAATATTAAATACCAATATTTCCACCTACGAGTTTATTACACCTATAATAATTGTAAGGATGACTTCGACCGTGAAATCATTAATAATACACTGTCAAGCATAACAAATTATTAAGTAGGCAAATATGTGTATAGTTAATCATCGCGTATCACATTATTTATTGTCATATTACAATCTACCATCAATATTTCTTATCGGAAGTAGGGTTTAATTTTATAAATACCTTTAGAAACTCGTGTCATACGCTTAATATATTAAACTGTGGAGACGTCTTTAGCCGATTATTTGCAATGGATACGCTGATTGTTGTTACTTTAAACACTAGATGTTAGGCATATATTTCCGTTGTGTTACATGTGATTTTCGGGGTCTCATTATTCTTTAAAAAACAAAAGAACTGTCGCAGATTCTTCTAAAAATAATTTTAAAAATATTACCAATTCAGTCCGTCATTTATTCTCTCACAAAATTACAAATCCGTATTTAATCAACTACTTAAATATTTTTATACATTCACCGAATAAAATGGTTTCTATTGTTTACCAAATTTTATAACTCTAATACCGTCTCCACAGCTCGCCCTGTCGCGATCTAAAACTGCAGAATAAGCTAATAGAGACATTGTTCGGTCGCTCGTTAGTCGGATCTTGATGCGCAGCGCCGCGGGGGTCCGGCCCGCATCTAGCCACCCATCTCTGCCTTACATACTAACCTGTTCATTATCTATTAAAATACTTTTGTATAATGACACCAGCTCATAGCAGAGGTAGGTAGAAGTTGTACAAGTCCTTGCATCTCGCAAGCAAAGTTGGTCATGGTTAAATAGCGATTATCGGAAATCTGTGATAACAGCTTAGTCCGACAAGATGTAAATTTGAGACTCAGTATGTAATAAAACATGTCGGCAAAATTCTGACAATGAAGAATGCTAAGGTATTTCGCCCACGAGGATATTAACAAGCGACTCAAAGTCAAAACTTCCATATCCTGAGATATCAAACGCGTTGTCACCGCGTCGCGTTATGTGAGGAACTTAGCGAAAAAATCTAACAATAATGGATGCTAAGGTCTTTCGCCCACGACGCAATTGACAAGCGATTTGAAGACAAAACTTCGATATGCTATTTTCAGATGTCAAACTCGTTATCGCCGCGTCGTGTGCGGACCATAGCGAAATTGTATGGTGCCTTCTTACTAGTGATTGGTAGGATAAGAGTACAAAACTGCCGAAGAGTGACCATCTCTTGACAATCCACATTCTATTGGACCTCACTTCACTAACCATCAGATACAGGATCACTTTGCCACACTTGTATACAAAAAGATAATCCTAGAAATCAAGTCACGAACCTTGATTCACTGCACAAGACCGCCACCACTAAACCAACGACGCGTGATATCCGAAACAATATTTACTCCGCGTCACATACATTGTCCAAGTCCGACTTCTATTTCAGTAAAACACTCTCCGTCACACAGGATAATGACAATAACCATATTTCGCTCCGTTTTGTCAGCCACATTTATGACAGATGAATGACGTGAGTTATTTTATTGTCGGCTTCTATTCCCGGCCCAGAGTAATTATATTTTTCGGCTATTTCGAAGGGTTAACTGTGACAGTGTTTTGGTTTGTATCATTTTAGGCGCCATGCAGACGCTCTAATTTCAGCTTTGATTAGTTTAGGGACCCTTATTATAAACAGCTTAAGCTTATCTGTTTAAGCATTGAGGATTTTTAGCAAATTTTTTTGTTTGCCAAATAAAGATTAATATAAAAAAAGAAATACACTAACAGTTGCTAAATAATGTATCGTTTTAATATAATGTTATTTAGGTAGCATGTAATAGATAAGTCCTTTGCTATATGCCATTTACGACCATAATTCCAAACCCGGTTGATAGCATTTTTTTTAAAGAAAAACCCATTATTCCTTTAACCCGGGTCGAACCCAAGACCTCAATAATCGAACCACGTAATCACTACACAGCCGAGGCAGTCGGACACATTCACATATATCCTAGATATGCTCTATGTATCTCTACATAGATTTTATGTAAGTTTAAAACTGTCGTAATTTCGCGGCATTCGCCAATACTTTAATATTGCCAGCTTGGCCCAGTTCCGAGCGTCTTAAGTGTTCGAGTGCTCTCGGATTTAGTTCGCGTGCTCTTTGCATAACCACTGTTATGACTTCTTTGAAATATTCTTTAAACTTGCACACTTTATGTTATTAGTATAGGATTTACTGTGGTGTTAAAACAGGAGCATGTTTTAGAGAATTTCAACGCACTATTTGTGTTATTTAAAAAGAAATAATTTCTAAAGTTTGAACATCAAAAATGGTATATATTTGGTCATTGATTGTAAGCGTGATTATTCAAATAATACTTCATATTCTTTGCGTTACAAAAAATCATCATTGCGGAATCTCGTAAAAAATACAATGTCAATCTATCAAAATACAGTTATGTATATCTCTATGCTATGTTAGTTATATATTTTTTGTCTTCTTAATGATTTACCATAAAGACTAAAACGAGTATTATTTACAACAAACAACCACCAACTACTATAAAAAACGACAATCCTTCTCACGTGCGGTCGCCAAAAATGGAGTTATAAACCTTGTTGCACACCAATAAATTATACAATTAAATACGATACAAAAAACATAGCATCAACGTGTGACACATTAAAATATAACTCCGGCCATTAAGTCACGGTAGTAGTTAATTGAGCCGCAATGCGCGCGACGAGGGATAAAATACTCTGTTATACTGAAATAGATGGGGCATATGGACAGAGGGATTGGGTGAGTTTTTTGAGACTTTAGTTTTATGGCCATTACGAGAAGTTTGCATAAGGCGAGACAAGAGAGCTTTGAATGAATCTAACATGCGGAAATTAGATAAAATAATATTTGCTTTAACGGTGAAGGAAAACATCGTAAGGAAACCTGCATACCTGAGAAGTTCGCTGTAGGCATTTTGAGGGTGTGTGAAGTCTACCAATTCGCACTTCCAGCGTGGTGGACTAAGGCCTAAACCCTCTCAGTAGTAGAGGAGGCCCGTGCTCAGCAGTGGGACAGTATATACAGGGCTGATATTATTATTTATATATTGATTAATATTTGAAGGTGTCATAAAGCCAGTGGTGGCTAGGTTTTAAAAAAATATTACATACATTTGTCAGACTTTTTAATCATTTTACGTTAACATACTTAAAATATATACTTTAAATCTTTTAAAGAAAAGTATTTTTTATTGGTGAAATATTTAGACTATCTACCGAACTTTACTAGACATTCATTCGTTACCACTTACCACAATGTTCTAAATTAACCTCACATTATAACCATCTTAATTGTCATTCTATATTTATTATCCGAGCATCGGATTACGAACAAAAAACAACTCCCATTACAAAACAGTAGGAAACGGTTAAATTTAACCCTGCCTGCCACCGATTTGTTAATTGTTGGGGTTGTTTTTACAATCTTTTTTTCTTAAAACATTTATTTATGAATTTAAATGGCCCCCGAAGATAGAGGGTTGACGCTAATTTGAATTTTATGAACTTTATTTTTATTTTGGAAGGGTTAAGTCCCGCGGGATAGACGATAAAGAGCGTTGTTTTTGAAGTTTAATTGGTTAGTGTACAGTTTCTCGGAATGTATAAATAGTGTTTGTAGAGTGTAGAGGCGGATACGTAGAAAAATAGTCTTTATTGTTATTGCAATTACTGCTTAAAGTGATTTGTTTTTATTATTCTTGCAATAACTAAAAAAGTGAAAACGGTTTCTAATGCCTTTAAAACTGAAGTGACTTAAGTTTTTCTACTATTTCGTACGGTCTTTAAAATTTTAGCTAAAAAGTCCTGTCCTCTAATCCATACTAATATAAAGAGTAAATATCTTCGGAACTACTGAACCGATTTTGAAATTCTTTCACTAATAGGAGGTTACGTTATTCCTAAGTATTATTGGCTACTTTTTAATAAGAGAAAATATTTGTTCATGTCGGCAAAATCGCTAGCAAAACTAACCCTTATACTTTTCTAAAATCTCATTAAAGAAATCATCGCTACTTTGGAACAGGAGACGAACACAGCCGACAAGAAGCTAAACCCATAATAATAAATACGACTTACAAGCAATAACAACACAATCCAGAGCTTTGAATAACAAATTATTGTACAAGCAATCAGCGTTTACGTCTTTAGAACACCATTTATAATCTACTAGTTTTTGCTCCCACCTTCACTCGAGTGACGAAGTTTTCCGGGATAAAAGTCCCGCTATATATTTTCCCGGAATAGAAATCCTATAACCTTCCCAGGGTCTTAAACTATCTCTATACCAAATTTCATAAAAATCTGTTCAGAAGATTTTGAGAAAATCGACAACATACAGAGACATATATATGGTTATTTTTAAACATGTTCATGTTGTATAAACTCCGCTTATTCCCAGTAAGAAGCAACAAAGTCCCATAATCCTGAATGTAGTGGAGCCGTTGTGGAGGCCAAGTTTGATTGGATTGCCAATGTAATCCGCCGGTTGACGTTACGGACAAATTGACTTCTGGACAATTCGTAATGTTGTAGTTTGTACAATGTTGGGTAACTTTCGGGTAATTGGTAGATTATTTTCTAGCATTGACGTATATTCTATAGACACGAACGTCCATATATTATTCAAAATCTGAACTAAACTGGCATCTAAAACGTCACAGTTATAACTTATTTGTGTACTTGAACAACAAATAATTTTACTTGACTAATATTTTTTCACATCCAGGTTTACACTTAGACTCGAGTTCTTATATTATAAGCGCCACCCCGTACATTACCATACACTGTCAATGTTGAAATCATACATAGGCAGGTGTACGGATTGCAGTGCAGTTGAGTCGAACACATTGAGTGTACGGAACGGCAGATCTAGTACGTAGTACATACATATCGATGTTTTCTAGAGTGTTATCGTTGTTTCCTACCAGAGATTCTTTTGTAGTAAGTATAATTGTGATCGAATTAATCCCTTGCTATTTTAATGATAAAAATTACGGATTAAAAATCTATTTTTAACGTACAGGCAAAGTGACTCTACTCTGATCGGAAGTGGAGTGGGTTCAATAGATCGACTGACGAGAGATGATTACTCCTCAGCAGTCGAGATAATTATGCCGGCCGGTTGGACCCGGATATACACAGGCTGAGTCCGGAAGCGCGACACACGTGGGCCACTATGACGGGTTTTAACATTCTGTACGGTGGTCGCTATCCAGGCCAACCACCAACAAATACGTATGTATCTATTCGAATGTTCTTTATTTTAAATTTTTAAGATTTACACAATTACGTGTGAATTTTATTACAAACGTACTTCTAATACTCTCATTGCTTAACTCATAAAATATTTTTATGAGGAATGTATATTTTACTGCGCGATTTCAAACCGGATGTCGACGCGAATCTTATTTTAAATAATGTTCTTCGTTTAAAATCTATCTGCAATTTTTTTCTTTGATGTCTGATGACAATGTGCTTGCGGAAAATTTTAACGAGATAAAAGCTTTCACTTGTAACGTTATTTTGAGTATTAAACTAATATTTATTAATCTGTATGGAAGTCTAATATGCTAATTATTTGCTCATGGCTCCACCTGTTTTAGACTTTCCTGGGACAAAAAACCTGTAGAGCTATTAATAATATCATCCCTAAAAATATTAGCCCTCTATTATATACTGTCCCACTGTTGGCTCGGGCCTCCTCTTCTACTGAGAGGAGGGGTTAGGCCAGTCCACCACGCTGGCCTAGTGCGGGTTGGTAGACTTCACACACCCTCAAAATACCTATAGAGAATTTCTCAGGTATGCAAGTTTCCTCACGATGTTTTCCTCTTTAAAGCAAGCGATAATACACAAATAATACACAATGTTTTTCAAGAAAAGTCAGCGATTTGAATCTGCGCACATTCGTCTCAGCAGTCCGTTACACACCCAACTAGGCTATTGCCGCTTATTAGTAGAGCTATTAACAGATATTATTACTTAATTTTAGTAACAGAATCTTCAGTATCGCAACATATCTAGAATCAAAATAGCTTTAATATTGCAGGAGTAGGGTAGTAGAATATAGTTTATTGTACTAACATAGATCGTAGTATATCTATACTATTTATGAAACATTACTGTACATTATTACGTGGGCCATATGGTTGCTCAACATTTCTTAGAGCATGAATATACATATTTGTTTGCAAACTGCATGAATTCATACAAGTGACCACAGGTCCCACTCCAATTGTTAAATAACTTTGTACATTATAATTTTAGTACTGTTAGTAACTATTATGATGTTATATACTAGCTTTTGCTCGCGGTTCCGCCTGGAAATAGTGTTTCCGAGATAAAAGACTCGCTTTATATTTTCCCGGATAAAATTGAGTCTACATTTTAAGTTAGAAATATCAATACATCGGTGAAAACTACATTCAATTCCGTACAGTAGTTTTGCGAATGCGTGTACAAATATACAGGCAGACAAAAACCTAAAACTGTTATTTCGGCTTCTGTTGATCTAATAAATACTCCTCACATTAGTTATTCTTTAAAATATATAATAGCTGTGCCCGTGACTTCGCCCGCGCAATATCAGTTTGTCACAAAGTTTTTCCGTATAAATCTCGACCCACGAGATTTATACAGCCACACGACCCTTCAACAGTTATCGTTATATTTCAGTCAATTTACATAAAACCGTAATGTACATTAATCTCAACCTTCCCCAAGAATTGCACTATCTTTTAATTAAATTCGTTCAATAGATTTTGAGAAAATCGATCACACACAGACATCTTTTGGGGACTATATATTATAATACGTATAGACTTATAGAAATTGCATCAGCGTGTTTCAAATTTATTATATGTAATAATAAAGATGAATAAATTCATGTACTTTCCCAACACCTGTCCTTTATAGATATGTAAATCTTTACTTACATCTTATAATACAGACATAATGTATATCGTCATTTCCTGTCCTATAGTTTGCGTCACATAATTCCGCGGGGAACCCAGCTGACTATGACGTTAATTGGTTATTACTAAATATTATATTTATTCTAAACATTTTAATAAAATACCAAAATTAAC
Source organism: Manduca sexta (assembly GCF_014839805.1). Lineage (NCBI taxonomy): Eukaryota > Metazoa > Arthropoda > Insecta > Lepidoptera > Sphingidae > Manduca > Manduca sexta. Next base: position 9,238,245 of record NC_051121.1, on the reverse strand, counting down.
GGTCTAATTCAGATAAGTATGAGATCAAAGGAATTTGTTAGAAGATGATGCTAATTAGGATTGTGTTTTTAATGTCTTTAGCGAGAGTTCCGTAGGTTTATGTTAAACAATAAGATAACACAATCTGACAACGAGAGCCATCCCATTTTCAATAAAAAGAACAATAATTTTGAATTTCGAATGGAATAATAAAATTCTATTCGAAATTCAAAATGTGTCCCTCTGAGGCATTGGGTAATGCCGTTTTCAGAAAACTATACCAACCGCTATTTTCGATCCATCGCGTAAATGAGCCAATCAGAGCTAAGTATTTTCGACATACTTTCAAATTACTTAATTTGATTGGTTAATGAAAACGCCCAGTAAGGGTAGAAAGCGAGACTTTCCATCTTTATATAACACCTTAGCATTGTACATATATTCAGGAAATAAGTAATTTGATTTACATAAATACGATTACTTTACGTCACCCAAAATCAACAAAAAAATTATTACGAAATACGAAACCAAATAAGTCGTGAGTGGATCTCTAAAAAATATTATTTATGGACGACGGAAACATAATGTAAATTGTACAATAAATTGTATTGGTCGCATCGCCTTTTCTTGATATTTTCTTCGTTGGAAAACTAATAAAACTATCATATTATTGCAAGTTGTGTCTTGTAGTTCGGAGATGGCATAAACAAGAGATTTTTATTTACATGAATTATGTGCCGCTGAGTACAATAAAATCTTTGTCTGTTTGTAGACGGATATATGGTTTTGATATTTGAATGCAGCTTCGAATTTGTAGTGTGAAAAATTAAGTGTGGAATGAAGAGAAAAATATTTTAATATTTTTCCTGGACAGCGGTGATAATCTTGTTGGGTGTGCAACAGACTGCCGAGACGAATGTCCTCCGCCTTATCCAAAAAAAAATATATTATGCTTATATGCTTCATATCTATCATTATGCTTTGTGAATTACCACTTGCTTTAACGGTGAAGGAAAACATCGTGAAGAAACCTGCATACCTGAGAAGTTATCTATAGAAATTTTCAAGGTGTGAAGACTATCACCCGCACTAGGCCAGGTGAACTAAGGCCTATTCCCTCTCAGAAATAGAGGCCTGTAGCTAGCATGGGACAGTATACAATACGGGGCTAGTATTTTCCTTGTGTGGCGTTATTCTTGAGCACAATGATTAATAAACCCAAAATTAAAGGCGAGAAATCGGTGCCAAGTCCCATACTATATTTTCCAGGTATAACACTATATAAAAATGTTACATTACGCTATTATTAATACCAAACATGTATGTGTTTCTACAAAATCTGCTCGTTTCGTGCACCAACATCGAACAGACGTCCAAACATCGTTTCTCTTTATTATTAGACGCAAGTATCAAAGCGTGTCAGTTGTCACGCGCAGTTTTGAGTTATAAGCGTAGCGTGCTTCACAGTAAAATTATATTCCCTCTAAACTATTTATATTATAATAATTTTCCGGCCCAATTATTCCGCTGGCGACAACTTTTATTGGTATATATACGATTGTTGTTTACACCGCGAATAAATTATATTTTTATAATGTTCTCTACTTTATTATAAACATATCGCGCTGGGTGGAAAAGGACATGATTGTCAAATAACTTGCTTTTTGTATTTTATTTGTGTGGCTCACAGCTGTCGATAACCGACAAATAGAGGTCGAAATGAACACAATAGAAAAGCCAATTACGAGTCACCGCATACTTTTTAAAATTACTTAATCTTATCGTCTTACCATTTATTTTTCACTTCACAAAAATAAATTAATGAAATAACTCTCTTCTTACTTCACACATAAAAATATATATATATATACTTAACGCGTATAGGCGATAAGAGGTTTTGTATTTGTTCAATTACTTAAGTGACAGACTGGACATATAATTAATTATTTTGATACAATAATTCAAAACCTATCGCAAACTATACAGGCAAAAAATTTAGTTGCAACGTTTTCTCAAACCGAGCGCAAATATGATGTAAATAATGTAATTTTGTCATTTGCAAGTGACAGGAACATGTATGTTTACATAACATTAGCCGGCGGTCCCGCCTCGACCACATTCTTGACACTTTTTGACACGTTTTTTACACGTTTTGACGCATTTGTACACTTTTGTGTTGTATTTTGGCTCGCGGATTTTGTCGTGAATTTCAATAATCCCTATTTGCGATCAAAAATGTGATGTTCCGCAAATTGCTTTTAAAATGTGAGAATAATGTTGGTTTAAATAAGGATGGAAATTAAATTTTACGATCTTAAATATAGGAAGTAAGTACTTTGTTTTATGTGGAAGAAAATTTAAGGAATTTTGCCATTTTTTTGTATGCCCATTAAAATAACCACTCCTTTCAAGTTTAATAACCATTGTTCATAGATTAGAGATCATTGTAATTCCCGAATTTAAGCTCTTGCCTATTTGCAAATATTTGTCAAACAAAATCATTCTTCGTAATTGCATACTCCCAAATCTTTCCATGTCAAAAACTTTACCTACCACAACCATTTCTGTACATAAACAATGATCTTTATAACCAAAACTCTAAGTCTCAGAATCCTTTTATTACTTCGCCATAGGGATCAGTTGTTGGATGCCAATTTTCCTGCTCAGTGTCGAAGTTATTAAAAGAAGCCATGCTTTACGGCGTCTAATCAAACTTGTGCTACACTTGATGTTTGAGTATTGTTTACTGTTGAGTGTTGGCTTTGGGGACTTAAACCAACTTCAGAATGGAAGATTCTTTAATCAACACGTATTTACTTAAAAAAAGGTTCTCTAATCGAAATATTTTTTTTTCACTTGTTGTTTTTAGTGGTTTTGAAGGCAGTTTTATTAAAAACTTTTTTTCAATAACTTTAACGAGAATAAGTCATGAAAGAAGAAAAACATTTCTTTTTGTATTCAACTGCTGTTAGCTATCGAGTGAATACCACGTACTGGCAAGCGAAGGGTTGGACGTCTCTCTCTAGCTCAAGGTCGAAGGCCGCTTGTAGATCCTCGAAGGTGGCTGTGGCCTGTGCTTCTCTCATTAGTCTACACTCTATTTGGAGAATCACTCGAGCATGTAAAAATTGAGTGCCTCAGTGGCATAGTTGTAATTGTACATGGTACAAGTACGACTACTGCGCTAAGCTCCTGGGTTCGAATACCAGGTCGGGCCAAAATAATTGTGACTGGGTTTTTCCATCTTAATTATTCAGCAGCAGGAGTCAGGAAGTTGGAGGTGTGATTCCGTGCATCATTATTTATAAATATGAGCACAGTGTGCACCAAACTTTAATATGGTGAAGAATTAGCTCCCCTATATAATAATACGTCATAATCCTGGCATTATTACACCCTCTTTATTAGCAGGTCGCCGCGAGTACACATCAACTAACCAAATACAGAATAGCGATGTAAAACTCAATCGCATATCAGAAATACGTAAATTTTCGTATTAAAATTGTCTGGGAAAAATGTTTTTTGTCAAAGCCTGGCAATTCAACCTGTTTAATATTATATTTTATTTATAGTATAAAAACAAATCTCACGGTTTAAATGCGTTATAGTAGAAAATTATAAATGCATAAACGGCTATTTAAAGAAATATAGAGATGATTTTTTTTTTTGTATTTTGTTACAAAACGCGTTTTGGACGTGGGATAATTTTTCCCAGATATATTTATATAAAAAATGTTATTCTAATTACTATTTTCAATCATCTGGTAAAAATATACAATAAATTATAACCTGACTGAATAAACGTAAAATTATTTTACTATTTGAATCACAAATGACATATTTAATTTGTTTGTTACATTTGATTGAAAAATGAGCCTTAAAACATATTTCAATAAATTACAAGAATCGAAGCCGTTCCACCCCACAGAGTAAAGAAAGGGGGAGCTGTCATAATCCCTAATATTCGTCGGCTCTCGATCATACGACCCGCCACAAAGGTGATGTAATAACACTCGCTAATCCCCTATTGTGGCTCCATCTTTGACAGATTGCCGGCAACGTGAATGGAGCTTACCCGGCTCTCCGCTAGGGGCGCTTTGTTCGTTATTATGCCAAAGCCTATTGTATTGCGGAATGCCGGGATAATTTGTTTTCGTTTAGGTTTTAGGAATGTTGAAGTGTTGATTTTAAATGTTGAAGTTATTTGACACAGCTTATATGAGATTGTTTTGCGGCTCAAAACAACTAAGAAAGTGCGATATTAATTTGATGTGTTGAAATAGCCCAGCTTTTGACAAAGTTGCCCATTACTTTCAGCAAATCAAGCATCAACCTGGCTGACAACGCCCACAAACGGCCCCAGAACCCACACAACCAATAAAAGCCACAAAACAATACACGTAACCCATTTAGCACTCATCAATAACAGCTCCTGACAAATTACCCAACGGTTGTCAAACGTGACGCAATTATTACGCCGATCCATCATCGGGGACGGGCTACACAACTAAATAATTACGGCTTAAACATTTAATCTCTAATGTACTTGGGTTTTGGGCTTAAAATAGCAACTGATGATTATTAGAGTGTGTTTTAGTCGTACGCTCTTGGTTATGAAGTTATTGTGTTC
>NC_051121.1:9214371-9233136 GCF_014839805.1 Manduca sexta | reverse complement strand
AATTCTGTACTTTACCCTTGTAAAATTTTCTGTTATTTTTGCACAGTCGTTTCGACATAGCCGCTGCGAGAAGCCCCTTCGGTTTATTCACTTCGAAACTTTCGTTTATGGTGGATATAAACTTTTACTTTCGAAGTGTATTGTCGTTTCAGTGTATTTTAATAAATTGTATGCTTTTAGCGTTTATTTTCGTAAGTAGAAAGCCTTTATAGCTACGAAAATATCTTAAATAAGGGAACAGTTAGCAGACATATAATTATTAGTTAACGCAGCCGTGAACTTAGTATGATTGTTATTACGGTATAGGGGTATATCAAGAGTATCATGTATCCGGACCACAAAAACATTGTGGCAAATGCCGATCCTAAGATTAATCCCGTAAACCCCAGTTTCACGGACAAATCGTCTGCCGATAGAATTATGAACTTGGAGTCTAGTTTCATATATATCGTGCAGGTGAGTTACTTCCGCGCATCACATAATACATGATTAATTAACGCGGCTAATCTGATGTGATTTATGTACACAAGCATAGTATTGTCACCTCTCACGCCCAGTGCATATCCAATGTTTTGGAGCATAATATAGTACTAGCTATTGCTCGGGGCTCCGCTCGAGTGAAGTTGGTTTATCCCGACTAAATATTTTCTCGGGAAAAAAATCTATAGCACTCAGGAGTAGCTTCCTATTAGTAAATAAAATCGTTATTTCGAAATAAAATCACCATCGGAAGTGTCTTCAACGTTATTAGCGAGATGTTCTTGCTGTGTCTATATCATCTGAAATTATATAAGTATCTAAAACAATGTGTACTTGGAAAGTTAAAAAAAGCATCGTTTCAATTAATCATCGGCAGATATTAGCACACGTGCGGACATCAAACGCACGCTCCCGGCATTTTGCGTTTATTCGCGGAGCGGTAGGAATAGAGAGCGCGATGTTTAATTTAGTTCATCGTTCCCGCGGCCAAGTACTTGCGCAAATTCTTAAAGGTGAGGCAGGTGAGGTTTGATCCCTCCCTCTCCTCTGAGATCGAATTAGCCAAACAAGCCAGTCCTTGTTGGCTTTATAGCCAATGTATACTCCGAAGATAGATGTCGAAAAACTCAACAAGTTATCGAGTGTTATAAACATTTAATTATGGTATTTCAATATAATAAAAATATAATTAGAGTCCTGATTCTCCGCCCAGTTCGATAATATTATTGAGATTAAAAAGAACTGGCAACTACCTCTTATATTCGATACGATAACAATAATTTATAATGGAAAAATATTAATTTATATATGTCCAAGTAATATAGATTATGCAAATAAGAATTGAAATGCGAAATTGGATTGTCATTCGTACTAATATACGTAGACCGAAATTCCATCTCGCGCGCACTGTCGCGGTGAACTTTTTGCATTGGCACGTTGATTGTGTACATTGTTATCGCGATGAAAATTGCACAATGCGCCGTCGCTCCATCGGTTCCAGTAATTTGGGCTCATCAGTTTCCACACAAACGCATATTGCGATATACATGTTATGAAACAAATATTTGTGCTCTTCTTTCGTGTCCATGCTTGCGGTATATGAATGTATGTGTTAGTCTGATATTTTGCGTTGCAATTTTATTATATCGTTATAGAGCATGTAGGTTAGTGTTAAATTACTTCTACTTTTAGATCCGTCTCAAGCGAAATAAGCACTAGTACACCAACAAAAACTTTACAATGAAATATAAATTTTATTTCACATTGTTTCATGATCGCTTTTCGGTTGTCATATATTCCAGTCGGCTAAACTTATTTAGTCGCACGGACATTTTAATATGTCGCAATCGCAAAAAGCGTAACATGTAATTGGTTGCACCGTCGTACATTACAGTGGTAATATTTAGCACGACACAAATAACCTGCTGGCCGTCCCAAATAAACAAGGTAACGTTCACTGATTGTACTTGTATGGGGAGTACTAAACATAAGATTCATACACGAGTACAATTATAGTGTTTTTCGTTTGATATATGAGCACAACACAACTGAAATAATCTTACGTAATGTTTGTATATGAAAAATGTTATTCTTATATTATAATGGTTCACATAATTATGGTAAAGGAGACGCTCTGTGACATTCATGTAAGTAAGCTAACTTCAATTATTAAATTAAATATACCTTAAAAACCAATTTGAGGAAAGTTAAAAAGGTATATTTCCCAAATTCCCGTCTCCGTTGTTGGCTCATGATAGCGTGTACATATTGATACAGACCACCGTGTACACGTCTGTGTGTTTGTTCAAGATTTCCAAAACGCGTCACGGTAAACAAAATATCATTCGGTTTGCTCGTGATATTCAACAATTTTGTTTTTCTGTTCAAACTATTCCTGCTTTTCCATCTAGTTCGAATAATACGGTAAACATATTTTTTATATTGATAAGAATCCTAAATTTAATGTATTTTTCTAAAATCTGTATTTATAACCTTATGACTGGTGTTTACGTACCTATATTGTAGTACAGAAATATTTATAAAGGAGTCGAGGGTAGTGCGACCCGGCCTGATCTCGATCTACCGTCATAATGAATATCAGTCTCGTTTTACGTGTGTTTCATTGCGCTTCGTCCTACATAATATCTTGTAAATATCTTATTATATATACCAATGACAATGGGTATTTATGGTTTAATGCAGGTACTCGCTTCATCACCTTGGTTCTCTTATTTGCTAATCACAACACAAAAAACTAATTAACGCGGTGAAATACTTGACCTATTCACTATGCAGCCTTTTAATAAGTTCGTGTCAATGCCACGCCTGATCGCTTTTGTCAAAGTTTTGTGGTTGATTTATATTTTAATTTATTTTAAACAATCCGGAATCTCACGGATTCGTTAAGTGTTTGAGATCAACAAAAAAACCGCGATATAAATAGTGTCTAGTTGCGTTTCTTTGTCTTATTCAATCCAAATTGCTGAAATTTAAATGATAGTTCAGGCACCACTCAAAAACTATCATTTAGACCAATTCATACAATGATTACGGAGTGACGTAGCCACGTTTCGCAAGGCTCTCGGAGTTAATCTAGTCCAATTTCCTCGCACGCATACAGCGCGGCGGTGCGGCCGAGTGGCGGCAGTGCGTCCGAAAACTCATCGCGCCGAATTAGCAACAATGACTGCAGTCATGGAACTGAGCCGGATCACCCACAATTATACAACATGGTTCGTGTACTTCGGCGTACTTTACTATTCTGACCGTAATTAGGACGAGAATTCGCGTGCGAGCTTTGTGAGCTGTCGGTGGACTACTAGATAAAATCCCTTGTATATTGTTTTTATCTGTAAAATATTAATGAATACGATTTTATTTTTGAACATAACAGTTCTAATATTATGGCCATAAATAACAGTTAGCGGGTCGTAAAATAAAACCCTCCATCGTATTTAACAGTAACGCACGGAGAAAACATAATGAAATTGAATTCCGGCAGCGATGTTTTATTTTTGTACCGCGATAGTTTTTACGACTTTCGGCACAGTTCATATTTTACGTTTCGCAGTTAGTTACACCCAAGTACGATTGTGTATAATAACTCGAGATTACGTTGCGCAAGTGCCAGATGCAACCGAGTGTTTAGGTAAAAGATAGACAAGTTCCGCTCAGTCTGCAAAGCAAAAATGTTCTCAAAGAAAAATCTACTTGAATAGAATAAACTACAATAATAATCACATTTGTTATGGATATCGCTCTTTCTTTAGCCTATAAAATAGGCGTATTCGAGGTAAAAATAAGAGTATTGGCCTATAAATTAAAGCAACGTGTACTAGACACGTTTATCTTTATATTTCACAGATAACGTATACGAATGTGATGATATATCAAAATGTTTGAACGCAATATTCTTATATTACGATCAGTGTCGTAAAATACAGTCTGTCGGATGCGATAATATTGCGGAATTTTTACATAGTGCACATATTTTTACTGCTGCTGTGTACTTAAGTCAAATATATTTACCTAAAATGTACTAAAATTAAATATAGAATGTATAGGAGGCGAACTTCTATTTTTACATTTACGTCATGACATTCATACCTAAAGTAGTTATTAAGCGCTCGTTTTACGAATTTCTAATGTTAGTAAATGCTACTCTTAAAGCTATACTAATTATATAGAGCTGAATTTGATTGTTAGAACACGTTAGTCTTAGGAACTACTAAACCATTTTTTTTTCATTAATCGAAAGCTACATTATTATTATTCCTGAGGATGAAACACAAAAGGCAACTGTCAACTTTGTCTTAACAACGGTTATCAGATACATGATATGTCTATTTGATGTCTAATTTATTAATTGTCAGGTTTGATTGAACATTTTGAAAGTGGCCAATAGCGTAATAGTAAATTAATTTAAAAAATACATGTCCTGAATTATCACCATAACGTTAAGGTCTCAAATTGTAAAGTCTCTAATGATCTGTCACTATCCTTTCTATTCGGTTGCGAACACATTAGATACGTTGAAATGGCTGATATAGGTATATTGTAGTATAAGCGGCGTGCGGGCGCGTTTCCCTACAACCTGGCTACATAACTCAATTGGCAGGCAATCTCGCGCCGGCGCCGCCGCCCAGTAATTACATACGGGCATCGCGCAGGGCTTCTCCTCATATAAACACGCTTTTCTACTCATTCACGCAGGCTACGGCGTTCCCCTTTGCTGATGTTAAACAACTCTTCCATATTGCTTGCAAAATTATCGATGTCATTTCTGATTGGAAAATTTCAGGGGCATGGTTTTTGATATGAGAAACTTTCATCGATTAAGATAACTTGGTACGTATTATTGTTTGTGCGAAAAGAAAGCGATAGCATAGATTATGTAATTATCGCAGTATTTCTAGATGTAACAGCAATAATAGGTGGTAAAATGACTGTACCTAACGTTGTTCACATTCTTTACGACCTTGCGGATCATAAATTCTACAAGTAACGTAATTCTCAGTTTTATTATGTTAGATAAAACACATACACGGGCTGACACTGTCTCTTATCAAAATGTTATGGTTATTTTTGTACGTATTGCCTGTTTGGAATGGTATCCGAGCGACATCAATTACCTTTATTGCTATCGGAAGCAAATCATCAAATTTCATTTCGATTAATATTCGCCACGTGTGAATCTAACGTGAATTACACGCTCCGATGTATTCCATTTGCGGGCAAACGATGTTACGTAGCAATCGTGTCCTCGCGCGAAATGAGCAGGGTCGGCTCATCCCGATTCAAATGTTCGTACAGGGATGTAATCTCTTTTAGTTTCATTATCGCCTGGTGGATTGGTAAAAACAAACATAAATCACCATGATCCCTGTCGATTCGGAATGTTTCGCTCTTTACGTCCAGTTTTATGGCTATCGAATGAGGTAATGTTGAATTTATTGTTGTATGAATGTTTTGTTTTCGTTTCATTATACTGTCTGTATGAGTATCTACAGAAACTGATCTGCTTCAAATATTATTTGTTAGTATTTTCAAACTAGTGCAAACAATTTGAGATGAGAAGATTCGGAAATCAAATTTGTAGGCATTATTTGTGTCCGATGCGTATTCTATAATTTTGATATCGATAAATAGAGGATCTAAAGTACCTATTTGAGTATAACAAAACCGAGCAGTGCTTTACCACAGATTTATACTCGTAATTACCGACGCACTTCCACTGCTGACCGTTAATCGCTTAAAGTCTCGCATCGCTTCGCCAGCGACGAAAACATGTAAGCTATTTTGAATGTCCACCGACGTTTGCCAAACTTTATCCGACGTTACCATAGATAAAGTTGGTAGTAAAGTTCAAACATGGATAACAGATTATTCACTCGTTTGGCAAAACGCCCTTATTCCGACTACTGACTTTGGGCCAATATCCCGCTGTCCGCTGACACCACAAACTGACGTGCTTTGATCTTTTAGATACGTGGTATAAAAACGAAGTATTTTTTTATCTATGTGTCGAGGTATTCTCGTGTTTAATATCAGAAACCAGTTCGGTTGACATTCTTTATACAGATGCCTGTTGTACGCATGGCTCGCTTACCGCCTACAGCGACACCGTGGCTCAGCCATGACGCAGATATGTGGGGCGTTTCGAAAGTGCGCCGGCGCCTGCCAAACTTTGATATGCGTTGCCAACATTGTACGTTGCGTCGCACACTTTCACAATACATGTTTCGTTTCGGTCCGCCCCGCTGGTTCTACTGAAAACTAGGTCTGCCGTTTAATCTTTTGATGCTCCTGCGAAGATGCACTCCTCTACACTACATTAATATGCAAATTCCATCGTTTCTACCTGAATGTGTTCGAATGAAGGGCTCAGTTTTAATGCATAAAATAGTCGTTGTTTTCATAATCAAAGAGCAAATTAGACAACCTATTTGTAGGTGTTTTAGATATCTATACTATTATATAAAGCTGAAGAGTTTGTTTCTTCGTTTGAACGCACTAATCTTAGGAACTACTGGTTCGAATTGAAAATTTATTTTAGTTTTAGCTACCCCATCTATCCAGGAAGACTATAGGCTATACAATCTTATAATAATCTCTTTATGAATCCGCAATACAGAAGCAATTTGAAACTTTCTATTACTGTATTAAATGGATCAATAAACCATTGAAACAATAACATTATGAGAATATAGCAATTAATCACTTTGAAAGCATTGTGGTAAATACTATGTATTTGCTGGCTCGCAGCGACCTATTTCTACCGCTGACATTATAAAGCTATGAGAGTTTCAATGTGAAAATCTATATAAACCTCAATGCATAAATAACGCGTGACATTTCATTTTAAAGGAAATCGTTAGTTGATTGTAGACGCCGGACGGCCGTTTCCTAGTTTGTATCACGACGTGCACTTAGAAATATGATCAAGTTCAATGTTAAAACAGGTAAGCTCGGTTGTTGGGATATGAGATCAATCTGCTCACCGCTGTTAATAGGTTTCAATTCTGTACCGAAAACATTAATATTTTGATAAGGATTATGTATTTATACTGACATATAAAACTGCAGAGATTGTTTGTTTTAACGTGTTCATCTTAGGAACAACTTAACCAAAATATATTCTCTAATAGGTAGCTCCGTTATTCCTGACTGCGATAGGCTACTTTTTATTCCGGACAAACTTTCGCACGCGGGCGGAGCCACAGGCAAAATAAATCTGATGCGAAATCTAAATATTAAATGAGATATTACTAATAATTACTATAACTATATGCTTTAAGCATTTAAAAGATAAATATTTTACGACATTCATGTCACTGTCTTGCTTAATTCGAGAGTCATAAATATAAGAAAGTGTAATAATAAGTAAAACATTAATAACATACTGCGATTGTAAATATACCTCTAAGAGCATTGTGTAGGTAAAATAGAGGGACGGCGGCGTCACGACCCGCTCCAAGAGAGATCACGAGCGCAGCTCTCGCGGCATCCGTCGCCATGGCATTTCCACACTCCACTGCACTCGATTGGGTAAATTGCCGTTACTATGACCCAGCAATTCGAATGCCACTGCATAGCAAACTAGCTATGTGAATACACTGTTCATTCATCTAGAGAAATCTGTATGTTGTTTTTAGACCGTTGTTATAATTGAGAGGAATTGTAGATTTTTACTTGAGTTAGAAAGCTGACGCACGAGTAATAACCATTTTTAAAGCATGTACAAAGTGTCCTTGAACCCGACGTTTACTATGATTCAGCTATATAATAAACGTGCAAACAAACTGTAAGCTTAATGGGTTTGTAAAATGATAATGTATTGGTACTATAGCGTGTTTACGTTTAATTATTGCGACATTTATAAAAATTACACATTAATTGAAGCTGTAGTTGCGTATCGGAACATCGGTCGGCAATATTCCCTCGGTATTCATATTAAGCTTTAGTTCGTGTTTAAAAATCGGTAAACATACGGATAATCCGTGCGAAATCGAAATGTGCACACGCGTACGATTGAAATGTGGTTTGAAATATGTTATTTCGAACTTATACATGTAGGGAGTAGTGAAGGGAACTGCGGTGAGGTAACACGCGTGTCATCATAATGTAGGTATGCGTAATTTATGACTAAAGTTATGATCAATTTGTCTCGTATTTTGTCTGCGAACGAATCCATTCAGGATGACGAATAGCAGTTCAACTAATGGCTAACCAATATTCGATAGTTACAAAATGGGTGTATAATAAACCTTTAACGTGCAGCGGGTATTACTTCAAATTATTATATTTTAAAATACATGAGATTAGTATATTCGTAGATTTTTTTGTATTCAGCCTGTATAGTTCTGGAAGGTATATAACCTGCCCAATGCTACTATAATAATATGTCCATTATACTGCATATAAATATGTTTACCAACACCTTGTTTCATCAACGCGCACGATTCTAATTACCGCATAACGGACCTCAGACATAGATATAACAGAAGGTAATACAGCGCAAGTGTGGCTCAGTGACGCACTTGTAGGAGGTAAACAACGGGTTTATTACTCGGACGAGACGTTTTGTATCGCCTAGCGGCTGAGACTGATGTGTTTTGAACCAAATTGTCCGATGGACGTGTTACGCACTTGTTCTAATTTTAGTTTCGGCCACGGCAATATCTGGAATTCTGCGTGAATTGGTCGCAGAAACGCAGTGAAGTGTTTCGTGTGTGAGATATAATCGTTAATTGGAATGTTCGATAAATATGTGACGTTTTTTTTGTCTACGAAGTGAGGTTGCACAGGAATTACGAGAAGTGTCGAGAAAGCGTCGAGCCCCGGCGAGAGTCTGGCGTAAAGTGACCTGTCTGTACGTACCCATTCGATAACACGTGACCCGATATCGTTACATAAGTGTCTATTTTTTAAGCGTGCTATCAGTCGTGTGCCCACATTAATTGATAACGTAGTTGATAAAAACGGCAAGCACAATAACACGCTTGGCGGCTGCCGGTGCTTGTTTATATAAATCGAATGGCGTTTATATGTGTTTTGCCTAAAAATGTTAATAATATCATCGGTGTTGAGTGGAACGAGGGGATATACTTGTATGTTGGTATGTAATATTACAATTGTTTAGAGTGTATTGCGTTTTAGTGTGCGTATTGATTCGCAGGTGGTTAATTACGATAATGATGACGTTATGACAAATTGCATCGCCGTGTTCGAGTCTTTCTGGTTGTTAGGTAATATCTCGTGCTATATTCCTTTATGCGTATAAGAAGACGGTTGACGGGTATTTGATCACCAGCATACTTACTTGCCAGTTCGAGCGCAGCGTCGGACGGCCACCCACGAGGTGGACAGATGACCTCATAAAAATTGCAGGAGGTTTGTGGATGCAGGCCATTTCCAATAGGTCGATCTGGAAATCTGAGGGAGGCCTATGTTCAGAAATAGACATCCTGCGGCTGATCATGATGATACTTACTTGAACTTATTTGATATGGAAGATCAATAATTCGGGTGATCCAGTACCAGGATAAATCGTGTAAGACGCTTACATAAGTATTTCACGATATGGGAATTGAACCCAGAAGCAACCCACAAGACTAAAATGATAACTATTAACACTTTAGTCCGTCACTAAATAGATTTTAACACAACATAAATGCAATACATTAACAATTCTCAACGTGTCATCAGAAACATTGCGCCAATCAAAACAATAACAACATCAAACAAACCAGATCTAAATGCCCATGTAGCTAACAATGGTGGGTCTCTACAGCGAGAGGGACCGGCGAAGGCGACGTTGAGGTCGACCGATAGCCTGTAAGGGCCGCGCACACTCACAACTCCAGCGCAATAAGTTTGCACGTATTTATATGAATGTTAAATGTATATCAGTTTGGTGTAGATAAATTGTTTATACTTTGATATCATCTGTAATAGAAAAAGCATCAGTAAATAGAACAATGACAATGTCCGATGCATGTATTAAAAGGTTTTTTATGTTCAAGAACATAATACCGAGTTAATACCAAATATCATTGTGTCGTGTAGTCATCCATTTTACAAGAGATTATTTTGGGGTAGATAATTAATTACAATGAAAAATATTTGGTGATAAAAATATCTTATTTTTTTATAAGCTTTTAACATTCGATTAGAATATCTATTCAAATTTTATATCAATCAAAAATTAAGTATCAAAGGCTATTCATAATGTAATGAAGTATGCGTAGAGCCTAATGGTCGGCTTTCTCACAACGGTTCGTCAGATAAAAAACTTGTTAGTGCGGTCGCGGCGTGTCGCAAGAAACCAGCGTCGATTGCTATTGAAAAACATTATTGTGTTACGAACGCTAGCTTTTACCCACGTCTGCGTGCGTGCGCCAGGCGGCATACGTGGAACATTCGTTAAAAATATTAACACACTACTAGATAAATGATGTGTAAATTGTAATGAAAAGTCATATCGATATATATGTACTACGTACTAGATTTGGCGTTCCGAACATTTACCGTGTTCAATTGAATTGAACTGTAATCCATTCAAACTGATTTTAGTATGGTGTCAAAATTGATGCTTGTGGTTGTGTACGGAGTTGCGTTCGTAATATAAAAACGCGAGTCTAAGTGTAAACATGGGTTTGAATAAAAATATTAGTCAAATAATTAAAATTCATTATTTGACTAATATTTTTATTCAAACCATCATCACGCTATACCCAATAGGAGCGGAGCAGTAATGGTTAATCTCAGGAACTACCGGTCCAAACTGAAAAATTCTTTTTGCGTTGGATAGCCTTTTGTTCGTGGAGTGCTATAGGCTATATATCATCACGCTATACCCAATAGGAGCAGAGCAGTAATGGCTAATCTCAGGAACTATCGGTTCGAACTCAAAAAATCATTTTGTATTGGATAGCCCTTTGTTCGTGAAGTGCTATAGGCTATATATCATCACGCTATGACCAATAGGAGCAGAGCAGTAATGGCTAATCTCAGAAACTAGGAGTTTGAACTGAATAATTGTTTTGTGTTGGATAACCCTTTGTTCCTGGAATGCTATAGGCTATATACTTATATCATCACGCTATGCCCAATAGGAGCGGAGCAGTAATCGCTAATCTCAGGAACTACCGGTTCGAACTGAAAAAATATTTTTGTGTTGGATAGCCCTTTGTTCCTGGAGTGCTATAGGTTATATATCGTCACGCTATGACCAATAGGAGCGGAGCAGTAATGGAACATGATGCAAAAACGGGGACAATTTATTAGTTTTGAGAGCTTCTGTTGCGTGCGGTGAATAAATAGGTTATAACAGTGACGTTTTGGTTGCCATTTTAGTTCACATTTTGAACAAATAGTTTATATGGATGTTCGGGTTTATAGAATATACGTCAATGTGTCGAAGCCTGTAATTTGAACATCGTAGTCTATTCTATTTAGGTTTGTTGGTAGCAATTGGATTAGCGAACCCGAAGACAGGTTTTTAACGCGTTGTTCAGAAGCCTAAAATCGATATCACGATATGTATATCGTTTAGGTTATGCCATAATCTGATTCTCACGATAGTCTTGACTCTTGACGTATTTTGTTTTTGAACGCCACAATCAGTGTTTACGCAGATGTTTCGACGTTGCGAACATCGTATGTGTATTGTCCACGTTCTTGTAATATTGCACACATATACGACTAAATAGTGCCGTTCGATTTAATTTTCTATGCAATACAGGCGTTTAAACAATTGTTTGTTTAAATTTTAGTTAAAAACTGTACCATCGAGGTCCTTTTAAATGTCTGAATCTAATTAAATGTAACCTTTTACATTAAAAGTTCGTGACACGCTCGTTTGCCGCTGAATTATTAATTTACAATGCGTGAGTAATCAGTGTCTAGTACGGTATTCGTCATCTGTATCCTTGACCAAAGCGTTTAGAACGAAAATAGATTGAATAGAAAATAATATGTTTACTAATCGGAAGTCGTCGTTCGTAGACAGTACGTATATTTTTGATTTATTGCTCAGTGTTCAGACTTTAGATATGTATCACTTCCATCTTCAGAGTTCCAAACAGCCCGCACGTGTCTAAATTCTCATGTCTTCATTTTTTCTATCGCTCTAATGACGCACAAACGCACTCACAAGCGATCTATGTTTGAACAATTTGTTTAAACGGCCCCGAGGTCGATATCATAAACAAGGCATAAGAACCCGAAGCGATGTTATCAAGGCTTTAAACACTATCGTGTTATGTAAAGCCGCTGTCCAAAACTATCTTTGACCCTATATCGCGTTAGTTTGCCGGCACAGGAAAGACGTGGAGATGTTTTGTATTCGTTTTTGTATTAAAATGTTAGCGGTTCAGTTCGAAATACGAAATTAATTTAAAGCCAAGGGTATCATGGTAAGAATAGATTTCTATGAAGTAAAGGTTGTTTACGTTGATTGTGTACCAAATAGTAAACGCGGTGTTAAAAATATTTATTAATTTGGTATTGTAATGTTTACAAGAAAAGAGCGCATAATATGATAACCTTGGGTGCGTAAATGGTGCTATATATTTGTTTTAATTAGTTATATCCTTGTAATTTGATATTTAACTACAGCATACAAAGTATTCGCCGTAATACGACATCTATAGAATGGATTAGTTTTTTTGGCACGTGTTTTTCCTTACAGTTGTTATCTAAATCTCATAATGTAATTAAAATAGACGTTCAAAATATAGCTTTCCAGTAAATTACCACTATAAAAGTAAACAATAGTTCACTTTGATTATTTTTGTAGAATACTAATTTATATTTCCAGACATTAACATATCGATCATCCACGTGTACGTAACAATTACTACGAAACGTTTTAAAACGGTTCAAGGATGCGACCTGTAATCGATGATGTATCGCATCCAGATATTCTTGTTGAAAGTATAAAAACAGCTATTTTTACCGATGCCATAAACAATAGATCGATACAGTCGATAGCAGACAGCAGGACGGCAGAATAATTGCGTCATGTGTTAACTGTTGCACTTTGTACCGATTGCCGAAATTTTGTGGGTTCGAATATCTTCTACCACTTACCAGTGATTGATTAAACGACTTACGAATCCCTCAAGACTTAATTATCGAAATATGTACCCCTAAGATTACAGTGGTATTTGAAGTTAAATTATGGAAAGCTATTGTAAGAGGAACAGAATATAATTCAGAATTATGATGATATAGTAGAAGTTGCATATACTAATATACTTATTGCTATGATTATTGTAATGTAATTTTAATGATGATATGTAGTGCGACCTCGCGACACTGTTGCGTATTCTGTCTAATATTACGTCGCTTCCGCTTCCCGGACACAATATATCCTTAGATGCAATTACGTATTATGATGTGTTATATTGCCTTTCTAATTTTACTTTATAAAACAAAATAAACTCGCCTACCGAACTCGTCAAATCCACCTATTTCGCTAAGCCAAATCATGAATAGCTTCAATGTCATATGTCATAGTATTTTTTAATAATTATTATAATTAGAATTGATGCTAAACTCGAATTTTCACCTACGTTTTAAATTTAAATGGTACTGATGGCAACCCTCAACATTATGCGCAGTCAATTTGTTCGGACACGCAGTTAAGACGGAAGTTAAGCTCCCTTCGACGTACGAATACGACACTACGAGTAATCGAATCGACCACAATTCAAATGTAATTCTCTCGTAGATGCGTTTATAATGAACCAAATCCGCAATCCGCTAGCGTTCAATTCATTTCCGAAGACGAAGAATGTTAATTAAAAGTCGGCAGACGCGTTGTGGTGTTTTGTCGCGCGATAGAAAATCCCGTGGCTCGTCTAAAATTCATTCTGCGTCAAACTAATTAAATCCGCTATCGGTCGGTTAGATCATGCCGCACTCGGCTGTGAGCCGAGCGTGAAGTGGACTCTACGGAAACCCAAGCCACGGCTATATTGAGCGCTTGTGTTAGAAAAAGCGGGGAAATCTTGATGATCTTTCGTCTAAAACACGGTCGGTCCGTGATTGCATTGACGTCACGTAGTCAGCGTTAGTAAAAACAATAACTTTTGTGTTTAAGTTACACCAATATAATGTCTACAGGGCTTGCAGGGGTCGTATGGCGTACACGAAACAAAATTACATTCGCATCACTAAAACTTTAGCTTATCTCGTTCTCGGCTGCGTCTTACTCGTAAGTCGTACTGTTCTCCCAAGGTTTACAGTTGCCAATAAAATTACGCATCGCTAAACAGCCAAATATCTGTCGTGTTATAGTCGAGGGCAAAATACAGCTCAAAATGTTAGTTTTTCTAGCCTCGGCCTGCGTTATACAATTACATTAACACTAGAAAGGTCATCGTATCTAAGCGACAAATATATGAAAAATGGATTCGTATACATATTTGAAATTTCCATTTTCTGCGTCGTTTGATCTGGGTTTGCGAAGCTCTGAAACTGTTTTATATTTTTATACAGCAAATAGTTTTTTTTTATAATCAAAATTTAATGTCACTCCACTGAAACATTACTTTTTCGCGTTTAGATATGATAACCTTTGAAGCGCCAACATAAATATTAAAACATATAGCAAACACTTTTTAAATTTTAAATCCTTTTACAATGCTCATGAAAATGTTATGCATCAAGTAAGCTATTTATTATACAGCTGTGGAAACCAGGGGCTATCTGTATTTTACTTATTTTGGAACACCATTGTTGGGCTGTCTAACTTTTATATTTGTGCTTATTATATAACGTGTATTCACTCATCCCTCCAGTGGCAGTAGCGCAAACACGTTTATACCCCGAAATAAAAAAAATATTTAACGTGGTGCATAGCAGAGGAACACGTGTTTAGACTGTGGCATTTAAAATTCGGTTGCTTATTAAAGTTGTAAAAAGTACGTTGCAGGGAAATTCTTTGGCTGTACGGATGAATAGCAAACATTCTGTCACATAATTGCTATAATACTGCTGATGAATATGAAATATAGGGTAATAATATAATGTCCCTCCCGTGACCATGAAGGCTGCAAAGTCTTCGAAACGTCGGCAGAAAAGTAAAATATTAAAACCGCGATAAAATCCGTAAAATAGTTTAATTTAAATATAGCGTAATAGTTGGATCAGTCATTCCTTTTTGGGGATGACCTTGGTTAACCTCAATTTGACCGCCGGGATGATGTAAATATTGCACAAGAGACATCGATGGTAACAATATGCTGCTCCTTTTGATAATGGTTACTGATTTCACCTATTACATAATATACTATACACGCTGTACACTATACACGCATTACATCATTCTAAATTATGTATTTTGTGCGGTATTACGATAAATAATTATAAATTAATCTGCAAATCCCAATTAGATTTTTTTATTCACTATGTGATCATATTTCTTAATATATTATAGCATTGGGAAATCCATTCCATTACGTAGTTATTTAACAAGACAGCAATGTGAATTTTTTGTTTTACTACATTTAAAATACATGTTTTGTGTCAATATCATCAACTACAACATTAGTTCATATTTATAATGAAATTGCATAAGATGTAATAACGCAAATGACATGCAATCAAAATAAACTACAAGATGTTAAAATGCGAATTACATAATGTTTGCTCGTAAAAGCTTTATGGTTGTGCTTGTTAAGGCGCTGACGTCACGCTCTCGGGGGCTTTCCTTGCTGAGTCACGGGCGCTAGTCGCTCGCGGAGCGCTCAGCGCGCCCGACTGACGCTCTGACTCAGAGCTGACCAATGTCGCAGGTTCCTCATTATGTCTCTGAATATGTCTAATAAGCTTTGAGAAAATATCACGTCTATTCGAAGAACTGTTTTTGTTTAAAGTGGTTTGAACTCTGATTTTTTTTAGGAAATTATTATTTTATTAAAATACAGATAGGTACAGATTTTTTATGGAACTTGCCATTGTAATATAATTCGTAATTTTATCTGCCACAGCTCACATGATTATATCGATTTCATATAGTTTATTATTCGAAATCTATTATCTGAATCATTAGCGTGATAAAAGCAATTTACGTAGACGTCGCGACTTATTCTTAGACTTGATTTTTACAGAGAGATTTGGGTTTGAAGTTTGTTTATAGTTATACATTTACCGAAGCTTTAAACCGCTCAGCAGCCCACACGTTTGACGCAACAAACATCCAAACAACGATGTGATTCACTGTACCTGTGCGGTACAAATTTATCCTTGTAAAGTCCGACGTCCATTTTTGGATGGCCGCCCTTAAAACATGACTAATACGACCTATGGCCGCCGTGCACCGAAATAACACATAGGAAGGGAGTATGTGTAATGATGTATTTCGATGTAGTGCCGGTAATGTGCATACGTTAAATGTGGTCAAAGTTCGCGGATAACTATGTTGTTTATGCGGATTACAAACGTGTTGCAAGTGAATAGATAGTGTGAATTTTACGGTTAACGATGCTCAGTACTTTTTTAATTTTTTTAAAAACATCGCATTTGTCTCTGCATATGATATTAACAAATAACAGTATTTGTAATAGCGATGTAGCGAGTCACAATAGTCATTAATATGGTATTTTCTTATGTTTGATTTTGTAAGTTATTCCATATATAAAAGCAAATAGTATTAATAAGAAGCTTGTCTGTGAAAACTGCATTAAAATTAGTTAAGTAATGCGACAGTAATTCATATTTAAAATAGCAGGAGCGAGCGCGTAGTGGGGTAATCGCTCTTTCTTCTTCTTTCACACGCATCGTAGTTCCCGATGACGTCACGTGCGCGTACTGCGTCATTCTCTTTCCTTGACAGTTACCCTTTCTACCGAATTTATAAACGCAAAGAATAAAAATGAGTCTATTATCCTATTGAGATTGATACTTAGTATTTACTAAACAAGATTTTTCGTCAATAATCCTAATTTTTTTCTATCACTTACTCGATATTGCAGTATTCACATCGATATGTATAACACCAGTTGTTATATAAACTCCATCGCATTATACCGTATTGAGAGTTTTCATTGCAAGTGGGTCGTCTGTTTATCCTTGTGAACAATGGGGCGCGGGAGGTGGTCTTGCTGCCGTTGACGGGCGTTGCGTATGCTACCGACAGAATTCATACCGCCTGCCTACCTCTCGTGGAACGCGTTATTGTGCTGTTGTTTGTGACAGCTGTATTGTTTTCACGGTCACCTGTTGAATTGCTAATGATGTATTTCAAATCAGTGGTGATTAATCGATGATATTATTTTGTATATCATTATAAATATGATAAAATTGTTTGTTTTTAAATTACCGCATATACATTAACTTAGTTGGTATTGAAGTAAGAGAATTTTAGACAATAAATAGACGCATATTGTTATTATATAAAGGGATTTTTCATCGCATCGGTTTATGTAAACTGCGTATTTTATGCATCGACGCGACGATGCACTCCCTAGATGTTTTCTGCGCGCACATTTGTATGTAAAAGGATACAATTTCTATAACATTATGTTTATTGCGCGTTAGAAGCGCGTCATCAGACCCATGAAAAATGTCATGTGCGTGGGCCTAACACTTGCACGTGTATTTTGAACTTTAAATACACACTAAACAAAACATCAATATATAGAATGCATCCCATCTCATCACACAACAGTTTCCACTCCTATTCATCCATAGGATATTACTTTGTAAGCAAACGTTTACGATTTCCGTGTTTCTAAACCACCAACCGAGTTGCCAGTTGCCGGTTTGTCGACGACTTGTACATACGGTTGTAAACTACAACTGTGGTTGTTATTTCCGCACTCTCTGAGGGTTTCACGTCTCGTGTGTTTATTGTTTAGATTTCAACCCTATATTCAGGTAATAAAGTAGCGAATGGTGTAACAGAAACTTTTGTATCTATGTTGTATTTTAAGATATTAAAAGATTGATGATACGTTGTAAATAGATATTTTTTTGACATCTAGATAAATAATTACTTTTAATGAACGTAAAAATATGCAGAAATCATATTTGCCATCCATACACAAACAAGCAAACAATATTATGCTGTACAAATTACAATTAAATATACATCAGTCATTCAGGAAACGTTCTCGGAATGATTAGTGAGTTCCGTGAACTGTGAAACTTATTTCATTCTATCAACCTATTTACCTAAGTCATAAGACTACTGAAGTTGCGATGGCGGAAACGCAAATTGTGTTCTGCCGTCTTACTAATTTAACTTTTGTTTTCGTATCTATAAGAAAGTAGTTGTCTGGTTGGAAACTAGGAGCGTACGAAAGTATCAAACTGTAACTTTATAAAACACGGTAAATGAGAAAGTTTAGATTGTTGTTGAAGTACGTCGTAAAGGTTTTATGCATTTGGTTGTAATTTATACCTGTTTGAAACATTTTATGTTTAAGAGACTAATTGCCATTGACACGTTTAGCACCGCGACGTAGTCGCGTACTGCGTTTTTAGTTTCCACGATAGAATAGGGGTGTCTTTTGTTATATATAAAGGCATGTGAAAATGCGCATTTGGTTGGTAAATTGTAACGTAGAATGTTTTTATAGAAATAGCCGTTTCAAACATCGTAAAAGAAAGTGCGCACAAAGGCAGAATTATGTAAAAAAATCAATTACAATCTAAGTATTATCAAGGCATCATAGCCCGCAAGATATATCACTCCAATTGCAGCGTCACTTTATTAATCTCTTGATGCTCGCAAATTTTAATTAACTCTTGTTAGTGGTATTCAGTCGTGAA